>NW_017619458.1:590000-855000 GCF_001879475.1 Ipomoea nil
ATGCGGCGGGGTCTTCCCGTGTGACGGTGCGGCGGAATTCCAGAATACCCCAACAGTATTAACAATATGCACCAACAGTGCAATAAAAGCACACCACAATGAAATGTAATAAAATATCACAAAATACACAACAGACTCAAAAAAATACACCATATAACTCACCACCCCCAATGGTGTATTTCCGAACAGTGTATGGTGTTTTTACTTACACCTATGGTGTGTGTTTGGTGATGCAGGGCTCTGTTTACTCTGTTTTGTGTGGTGTATTTTCCTAACGTTGATGGTGCATATTTGTTGAACTATTGGTGTTGACGCACCGTAAGAAATCACCGCACCGTAAGACACTGCCGCACTTGAACCCGCCTATATATATATATATAGAAAGTAAACATGACTTGTAATAATCAATCGAAATATCCAAGAAGTTTGGATGTACATCTAAGTATATTGAACGAGATAAATACGCCATCTCTGTCTTTGTAAGAGAATGGGCTAGATTGATGACCTGTCCACTAATATAATGAATACTACAAACAACTATGCTACTGGCAAGACTCTCGTAACCAGAGAGTTGGTTAGAGCCAAATTAAACTCGTGGAAATGTTTGAAACCTAGTCCTCTCAATTTCTTAGGGTAGCATATTTTGTTCCAAGCTCACCAGTGTATTCCTATACTCCCTCCTCCGCTACCCCACCAAAATATGTTCATCAATCTTTCTAACCATTCACAGCAATGGGCAATAGCAAGAAAATGAGTTAATACCGTATGAGGTCCTCCGAGTATAGTGGTTTTGCCACGTTTAGTCCTAAACTTTCAAATTGACCATTTGTGGTCTTTCGACTTTCAAATTTAACCATTCGTGGTCCAAGTTAACCACCCATGGTCCTTAAACTATTAAATTTTAACCAATCATGGTCCTTTCAAGAGGACCATAGCTGGTTAAATTTTGAAACTTGAAGGACCATGGGTGGTTAACTTGGACCGCGAATGGTTAAATTTGAAAGTTGAAGGACCACAGATGGTCAATTTGAAAGTTTAGGACTAAACTTGACAAAACCACTATACTCGAAGGACCTCAGATGGTATTAACTCGCAAGAAAATACTCATAGATGATTGACATCCTCCTAGATGCTCTGTTAGACCGGGGTGCGGGTGTGAAAACCCAATTTTAATTTTCTAAATTCTAATTTACGAAATTTTAAAATAGTCATTTTTCACTCTTCCAAAATTTTATTCTGAAAACAGTGTTAAAATTAATTATTTTGAGCAATATTTTTAAAATAAATTCAACGCCGAGATTTATTGTAATTATGAAAATCCTAAATTCTCGGCTACAGTGTGTACCAAGTTTTGACCCAAAAGTTATTCTGAGTAAAATCGGAAGAAATCTGAGAAACTTGAACAAAGTGTTTGACTAGAAAATATTTTTAGAAAAATCTATTTTTGACCCCAAACTATTTAAAATCACTTTTTTAGATCATGGTCCATGTAGCAAGGTGGACCATAAGCTTTAACTCCTTTGTCTGATATTTTTGAGAATCAACCAAAATACTACTTTGCCATCCACCAATCATTGAGTATCATCCTAGGGTTTTGAACCCATATAAAAGGAACAATAAGCAACTCTTTCTCTTGATTCCATTCTTTGTCTTCCCCAACCTTGAGCTCTGCAAGAAAGAAAGGAAAAACACAGTAAGCTTCCACTCTTTTGCTTCCAACCTCTGAGATTCTCTTCTTAAGTGTTGTTGTTTAGTTTGTTTGAGGTGTTTAGGTGGTGAAGGGGGTAGTGGTTGAGTTGGGAAGAAGAAGGAATCCACACAAGGAAGAACAAAGAGTTGAGGTATAACCCATGAACTCCCAACTTTATTTTGACTCTATTAAAGTGTTAGATATGAGAAATAGTTGTTTAGATATGTTAGATTGCTGTTGTTTTTGTAGATATACTTGTGAGATATTGTTGATTTATGATTAATTTGTGAAGTTTTGGGAGTGTTGGATTGCACTGGTTATGTCTACAGGTGAAGAAAAGGCTCTGGTGCTCACTGTCTGGTGCACCAGATGGCCTCACGGTACTAGCTAACGGACCACGAGGAGGTCCGTCGGCTAGCACCGTGGAGCAACGGCTCCAGGGGGCGGATCATGGCAAGATCCGGCGCCCAGGGCCGCCGCTTGGCGAAGCTTCTCAAGCCCCGTCACCAAGCTCCGCCAGGCTAAACAGGTTTCTGGCCGGCCCTCTGTGGCTCAGCTACGTGTCGTTCGGACCGGGACTCGTGGACCCTTGAGGCTCGGACACTCGGATTTGTTACGACGCACTAGTAGAAGTTGATTTCGTTAAATTCGGAGTTAGAATGCATGTTTTATAGTAGAATTTGTGGTGGGAATTACTCTTGTTGTATTCTGTAAATGTTTTACAGTGACGGAAAATTAGAAGAATCTGAGTTGTGTTATTTGAGAAGAGAAGCATGATCATTATTTGATTATTTGATTGAGAAGCATACTTAAATATTTGTTGAGAAGTTTGCAAAGAATGTGAGAAATTGGATATGCCTAGTACATGATTTTCCTTGTTATAGTAAAGTGAATTATTAGAGTTTGAAGTATATTTTGAGCATAAAGAGCATGATCAATAATTATTAAATATTTGTTAAAATGAGTTGCTAAGTGTTGAGTTTTGAGCATGAAGTAGTACTTTATTTCCCTTGTTTCTCAATGAAAGAGAAGTTGAAATTACTTTTACAGTAAAAGAGCATGCTTAAAGTGCATTCTTGGCTCTAAGTAAGCCTAAGTATTCTTTCAAAAACCTATATCTATTTTGGAAAATCATTATCTAGTTGTATTGAGAAGTTTGCATGATATTTGATTTCCAAAATGTGAGAAAGAGGAATTGTTGAGAATTATGTTCATAAGAAGTTGCATGAGAAATAAGTTGCTTATAAAGAGGGTTGATATTGATCCGTATTGTGCTATGTGTGGTCTGTTACATGAGGACACTATGCACTCATTAGTCTTGTATGACTACGCTAAATCCATTTGGGCTAAATCTAACCTCCCACTCCCAAATATTGTCACAAATATTTTCCATGTTTGGTGTAGTGAATTGTTGAATATTCTAGATCATAATGGAATTGTCTACGCAACTGCTATATTATACCATATATAGAAAGCGCGAAATGGAGTAGTGTGGAATGCCTATTTGCCAATGCCCAACAACTTGATTCGAGCCAATATAGCCACCATGCAAGCATGGTTTTCCGTCCATCACACGGCTGCCAATGCTCCGGCCAAAACCGCCTCCAGTCACGTTGCCGCTCCTGGTGCCGCAACAACGCCGCTGCCAACGGGTGCACTGGTCCACCGTGCTACTGCCCGGCCACGGATGTGCCATGTCGACGCCGGCTATCACCATACAACCAACTCCGCGACGGTGGGTGCGGTGCTCTTGAACAGCGACGGAGGATAAGTAGCGGCCTTCAACGCCCCCATTCAAAGTTGCTTCTCTCCCGTTATGGTAGAAGCGGTCGCTGTTGGGGAAGCTTTTTCATGGCTAAAGAACCGAGGAGAACAATCCATAGAGCTGTATACCGATTGCAGCACACTGCAGAGCTATCAGTCATCCGCTCAAGTCCCGTTTCGTTCATATATTGGATATGCTATTGATAGGTGCGGGACTAACATATCTACTTTTCATCACTGTTTGGTTAATTTTATTCCTAGGTCGCAGAACTATTATGCGCACACTTTAGAATCTACAACTTTTGAGAACTCTACTGCTATGTACTGGGACTCAGTCCCACCTGACTCGATTTCAGACTTTCTTTAATACAACCACATTGGTTTCCTTTCAAAAAAAAAATTTGCAAGATATATATACATACATATATATATAGATATATATATATATATATATATATATATATATATATATATATATATATATATATATACACATGGGGTATACATATATATGTATGTATACATATATATATGTATGTATATATAATATAGATATATATACATGGGGTATACATATATATATATGTATACATATATATGTATGTATACATATATATATGTATGTATATATAATATATATGTATGTATATATAATATATATCTATATATATATATACATACATACATATATATATATATATGTGTGTGTGTGTGTGTGTGTGTGTGTATGTATGTATGTATATATATTGTGTGTGTATATATATATATGTGTGTATGTATGTATGTATGTATGTATATATATTGTGTGTGTGTGTATATATATATATATATATATATATATATATATATATATATATATATATATATATATATATACATACACACACACACACACACACACACACACACACACACACACACACACACACACATATATATATATATATATATATATATATATATATATATATATATGGCGAGAAAATAGTGATTTGGAGGCCCGTCACGACTATGTCCTTTCGGAAGAAAAGAGAAAGAAGAAAAGTTTGAGAAAGGAAAGAAACGGACATTGCGTTCCGATGTGAAGTAATGAGGCGTATTCCTACGTTACTAGGTTGGATACTACCCGCTGGTCTTGGAATCCCGTTTAGGGGGTGTGCACACTTATAAGTACGATACCTGATTCCACAGAGTTTGAGAAAAGAACTAAGAAAGTGGTTTTGCGGGTAAGATGAGTATTAGGCCGGCTAGATGCTGAGCCCAGATAGGTTCGTTCACGTTTTGGTGAAGTTCCTACCTCACCCACGAGTAAAGAAAGAAAGAAAGAAAGAAAGAAAGAAAGCGAGTCTATGTGACTCAACATGTTTAACATTAAAGTGTGATGAGAAGTATAGCACTGTGATGTTGTTTAATGATTGACTTGATAGCATGAGTTTGTTCGTTAAGTTTAAACATCTTTATCTATCAGTTTTGAGCTTAAATTTGAGTGTTTTGCCATGATTAGAAATATCAGTTAAAGCATGAAATCTTTGTTAAATTGAGTACTTGAGAAGGCATGCTTACTGGTTGATTAGGGTGCAAGCATATAGAATTATTGTTGAGCATGATCTAAGTTGTTGTTTATGCGATTGAAAGTACTTGAGCTTAAGTGTATTTGTCAATTGATTTTCAAATCTATATCTATAGTACTTTACAGGGTTGAGTGGCGTTATACTTAGCATTCATGCTAACGGGTTATTTTTCTATTTGCTTGTTTTGTTAACCCCTTTCAGGTGGGCTAAGTGTTTGAGCGCGCTCGAGATAGTTTAGAGCGTAGTTATGAGTTGTTTGTTGTCAGTTGTTAGTTTAGACTTGTTCTAGTTGTTAATGTTTAAACTTGGGAGTTTAGTTACTATGTTGACCTTTTGATGGTGTTGGACACCGGGGTTGTATTCCCCAAGGATATTTGTAGTTTTGTGATGAGCTGGACTCTAATTAGCACCTTTCTTAGCCTGTGTAGTCATCGTGTGTGGTGACTGTGGCGGTGACACCCTTTTGGTTCAATTTATGCTTTTAATATTATCTTAATCTTGCTTAGTTAATCTTTTGGAAGTTAAATGTTGTGATTTAGATTTAAGAATAGTGGGGTGTTAAAAGTTGGTATCAGAGTGGTAGGAACCGCAGGAACTTAGGAAGATTGACCCTTATGATTGATAATAGAAACTCAAATTTGAAGTCCTAGGATGGACAAGTTAATGAAAGAACTCTAAGTTATAAGATCTAAGATGAGAAATACTCTAAGTTCAGTGTCTAAGTGAAAAAATCCAAGTTAAGAAGTACTCTAAGTATCAGTTAGGAATGTGGTGAGGTTGTGAGTTCCCTTACGCTTGCTTAACTGTTTATGTGTTTTATCAGTGTGTTTAAAGTGTTGTTTGCTTCTTTTGAAAGTAAAAGTAAAGAAGTTAAAAGCTAAAAGTTAAAAGTTGAAAGATAAAAGTTAGAAGTTGAAACATTGAAAGTGAAGTTTGTGAAAGTTGTTAAAGTAAGAAGTATAAGAGCTTATACTTGTTTCTTGTTTTCGTGCTTTACTTTTTGTAAGCATTTCCTTAAGAAAAGAGAAGTTAGAAGCAGTTAACCCTTAGAAGTTCTAACTAAGTTGACTTTTTCTTTGCGTTGAAGGGTGGTGAAATGTCATCGAAGCGACTCAGTGAGAATGAGCTACCTCCCGGACCCAAGTACACCCTGGGCTTGTTAATCCGAGGGCGAGTTAAGAAGAAGAAGAACCGGTCGGGTCGATGAAAGGATATCGTATAGATTTGGCACAACAAATCTATTCACGGGGCGATCGGGGAAGAAGATAGAGCACAAGGGGGATTACTCACCACCTGTTTGGACTCTGTCGGGCTTGTGGAGTTAGTGACTGGGACGTTTCGAGTGAACAATGTGCCGGCTGTGGTGTTGTTTGACTCCGGGCCACCAACTTGTTCATATCATCTTCTTTGGTGGACGAGTTGGGATGGGAGCTTACTAACAAGAAGAAGATGAGTATCCACCTAGCATCGGGGAAAGTGATAAACTGCGAAGACATCCTAGAGGACTTGCCCGTAGAAATATCTAGTGTAGTCTTTCACGGAGACTTCATCAAGATCGAATTGGAAGACATGGACGTGATTCTAGGGATGGATTGGCTAGGCAAACATAAAGCAAAGATCTTATGTGATGAGCGGAAGGTGGTGATGAGAGGGCCGAAGGGAAAGTATGTATCTTATAAGGGAGATTTGGAACCACCAGGAATGAGGATCGTGTCCATGACCAAGATGAGAAAATATGTGAACAAGGGACACGAAATCTATTTGTGTAACCTCCTAGAGTAGTGAGAGAGTTCCCAGATGTATCTCATGAAGCGATTCCAGGATTGCCCCCAGAAAGAAAAGTGGAGTTTTCAATTGATCCACAACCGGGCACTACACCACTATCCAAAGTACCTTATCGGATGGCACCTGCAGAGATGGTTAAACTCAAGGGGCAATTACAAGAGTTATTGGAGAAAGGCTACATTAGACCAAGTGTGTCACCTTAGGGAGCTCCGGTTCTGTTTGTGAAGAAGAAGGACAGGAGCATGCAATTGTGCATAGACTACCGAGAATTAAACCAAGTCACTGTGAAGAACAAATATCCCTTGCCACGGATAGATGATCTATTTGACCAGTTAAAGGGGGTAGGAGTATTCTCAAAGATAGACTTGAGATCTGTGTACCACCAGTTAAGAGTGGCTGATAAGGACATTCAAAAGACGGCTTTTCGCACAAGATATGGGCACTATGAGTTCACCGTGATGCCTTTTGGTTTGACTAATGCACCAACTATCTTCATGGATTTGATTAATCCGGTGTTTCGACCATACTTAGATGAGTTGTGGTGGTGTTTATCGACAATATCCTGATCTACTCAAAGGATGTTGGGGATCACGAGAAGCATTTGAGGATTGTGTTACAAGTACTGAGGGACCACCGGCTCTACGCTAAACAGTCAAAGTGTGAGTTCTGGAGAGATAGCGTAGCCTTCTTGGGTCATATAGTCACGAAAGCGGGTTTAACCGTAGATCCAGCCAAGGTAAAAGTAGTGATGGAGTTAGGGGTGAGAAAATTATCGGTTAACCGCCCGAAAATCGCTAACCAATAACCGAACCGATCGAAAACAATCGATTATCGGTCGGTCACGGCTATCACCTTTAAAAAATTATCGTTTTTTTTGGTTTTTTGATTTTTTAATTATTATACGGTTATTGGGGTTGGTTATCGGTCGATGACCGATAAGATATATATATATATATATATATATATATATATATATATATATATATATATATAGGGAAGAGATCAGGTGCATTTGTGACTTCCCGTGCGGATGTGCGGTGGATTAATGTGCGTGAGGTTTATACTTAATGTGCGTGAGATTTGTACTCAATGTGCCTGAGATTTGTACTTAATGTGCGTCATGTTAATATGCGTGAGTTTTGTACTTAATGTGCCTGAGTATTGTGTTTAATGTGTGTGAGATTTGTGCTTAATGTGCGTGAGTATTTCAGAATTACGAGCTCAGAAGGAAGCAGAACAGAAACTCAAGCACATTAACGCACGAGCTTCTTGTTACTTCTTCCTTCAATTTGGCCATGGATTCTGGATTATCAGCTACCTTCATTGCAGTTGAATTTTTATATAAATAGCGCACGCACAGTAAAATTTGCACAACAGCTAAGTGTGAATTTCTGTTGTATTATTCCCATAATTCTTAACCACCATAGCTCGCCTCCGCATCATCATCAATAGGGAGGGGGTAAATGGCTACTGGGGATGGGGAAGAAGCTGACATCAATATTTTCTGCTGCATTTTATACATTCACGCACATTAAGTACAAATCTCAGGCACATTAAGCACAACACTTACGCACATTGAGTACAAATCTCACGCACATTAATCCACCGCACATCCGCACGGGAAGCATCCAACCGCACGGGAACCTTTCACTATATATATATATATATATATATATATATATATATATATATATATATATATATATATATATATATAAGATATTAAGATGTTTAATTAAGTGTAGATAAATTTTTAATTTTTTTTTTCTGCCACTATTCCAGTGTTTTAACTTTTAAATAATAATAGTTTTATTGTGACTTTGGTTCATTTATTTTGGATTTGGAATTTAGGCATCAGCAGTAGTGACTAAACAGTATGTATGTATATGTATTTTAGATTTTTCCCTTTGGAATTTGATTTATCTTGTTTGAATTCGGTTTTTTGGTAATTGACCGAAAACCGACGGTCGGTTATCGGTCGGTCATAGGACCACCTTCGGTCGGTTTCGGTCGGTTGCGAAGGTTAAAAAATACGGTCGGTTCTTCGATCGGTTATGTAACCGACCAACCGTTTGTAAACCCCTAGATGGAGTGGCCGATACCCAAGTTAGTTACCGAGGTGAGGAGTTTCTTAGGCCTAGCGGGATATTATAGGAGGTTCGTACAGGATTTCTCAATTTTAGCTAGGCCCCTGACTAATCTCACGATGAAGGCAACCAAGTATCTTTGGACTGAAGAGTGTGAAAAGGCATTTCAAGAGTTAAAACGGAGATTGACCACAACACCATTTTTGACTTTGCCGTCAGGAGAGGATGGGTTCAAGGTCTATAGTGATGTGTCCCATAAAGGAATCAGATGTGTTCTGATGCAGAATGGGAAGGTGATAGCATACGCATCGCGACAATTGAAGACTCACGAAGTTAAGTATCCTACTCATGACTTGGAGCTAGCAGCAATGGTGTTGGCCCTGGAGATTTGGAGACATTATTTGTATGGGGTGAAATGCAAGATTTACACGGACGGACCACAAAAGTTTGAAGTACATTTTCACCCAGAAAGAGTTAAACATGAGGCAGCGTCGGTGGTTAGAGTTGATTAAAGACTACGATTTGGAAATCCAGTATCATGAAGGGAAAGCAAATATGGTAGCTGATGCCCTGAGTAGAAAGTCTAGTAACTCCTTGAGTAGTGTTTGGGTGATACCTGATGAGTTATGTAGAGAGTTCCAGCGACTAAACCTAGAAGTAAAAAGCGAGGGTGAATTCAACCAAGGAATAACATTGTACACTTTGAGGATCACACCGGGTATTTTTGAGGAAATTAGAGAAAATCAGCCTGGAGATGTCAAGTTGGAACGAGTGAAAGCAAAGATGATTGACGGGAAGTGTGGGCCTTTTGAGATACACTCTGATATGAGCATCCGATACAAGGGATGTTGGTGCATACCGATGAAGTGTGAAAGGATTAAGAAGCAAATCATGGAAGAAGGGCATTGCACTCCTTATTCGGTACACCAGGTGGATTCAAATTGTATGGGGATCTTAAGAAACATTTCTGGTGGCCGAAGATGAAGAGAGAGATAGCTGAGTTCGTACAAAGATGCTTGAATTGTCAAAAGGTTAAGGCTGAAAGGAATAAACCCAAAGGGTTAGTACAACCTCTAGAAATACCAGAAAGGAAGTGGGACTCTATTTCCATGGATTTTGTGGGAGGCTTACCCTTGACTAAAGCCGAGAAGGACAAGATTTGGGTAATTGTGGATAGGTTGACCAAGACAGCGAAATTTATAGCCATGAAGGAGACTTGGACATTGGAACAGCTGGCCATAGCTTACATCGAAAAGGTGGTTAAGTATCATGGAATACCCCAAGACTCCCGCTTTCTATCGCAGATTTGGAGGACCTTACAAGCCACTCTAAGAACCAAACTTAAGTGGAGCACAGCCTTCCACCTGGAAACCGATGGACAAACGGAAAGGACCATACAGACATAAGAAGATAGGCTCAGAGCTTGTATGATGGATTTTCAAGGCTCTTGGGACGAGCATCTGGATTTAATTGAATTCTCCTATAACAACAGTTACCACTCAAGCATAAAAAATGCACCGTATGAGGCCCTCTACGGATAGAAATGCAGGAGTCCCTTATGCTGGGAGGATGCGGTTGAGAGTGTTTTGCTAGGACCTCAGTACTTACAGGAGACGGTAGAGAAGGTCAGACTGATACGGTAGAGGATGAAGGCTGCTCAAGATAGACAAAGGTCGTATGCCGATCAAGGGAGGAAGCCAACTGAGTTTCAAGTAGGGGATAAGGTGATTCTCTAAATCATTGGACTTATCTTTGATTAAAAGTTAAGTGTTTGAATCCTTAATGTTTGTGAATGACTTTAGGTGCTGTTGAATGTGTACCCCACAAAGGGAGTGATGAGATTCGGAAGGAAAAGAAAGTTAAGTCCCCGTTTTATTGGACCTTATGACATCGTAGAAAGGATTGGGACGGTGGCCTACCGTTTAGCCTTACCCATGGAGTTGGAAAAGGTAAAGTGATACCTCTTAAGTTGGATATAAGTTTTGTAGTGACTTTACTTAGAGTGGTTTCGACAACGAGTTTGCAGGTACACGATGTGTTTCATGTCTCACAGCTCAAGAAGTACATACCAGATAGTTCCCATGTGACTCAACCGGAAGAAGTAGAGATGGACGAATCTCTAACCTATGAAGAGAGACCGGTGCGGATCCTTGACCATAAGACAAGAGACACACGAAGGAAAGAGGTGAAGCTGGTAAAAGTCTTATGGTCCAACCAGTTATCGGAGGAAGCCACTTGGGAGACTGAAGAGGATATGCGAAGACGTTATCCGACTCTCTTCAACCAAGGTAAAACCGTTAAGCTTTAGTTTAGTTAGTAGACTTTACTTAAGTTGTTAGTTTTGAGTAGCGCTTTAGTTGTGGTGTTCTAACTTGAAAACTCGGAGATTCCTAATCTTTCAAGTATTCCAAGAAAACCTTGAGCCAATTCTTGCAATTCTTGCCATCATTTCGTAGACTTCTGTTTTAAGAGAACCTGTCCGTTCATTCTAAGTTTCGAGGATGAAACTTCTTCTAAGGAGGGTAGGATGTGACAACCCAAATTTAATTTTCTAAATTCTATTTTACGAAATTCCAAAATAGCCATTTTTCACTCTTCCAAAATATTATTTTGAAAACGGTGTTCGAATTAATTATTTTGAGCCATGATTTTAAAATAAATTCAACGCTGAGATTTATTCTAATTCTGAAAATCCTAAATTCTCGGGTACAATGTGTACCAAGTTTTGACCCAAAAGTTATTCTGAGTGAAACCGGAAGAAATCTGAGAAACTTGAACAAAGTGTTTGACTAGAAAACATTTTTGGAAAAATCTATTTTTGACCACAAACTATTTAAAATCACTTTTCTATACCATGGTCCATGTAGCAAGGTGGACCATAAGCTTTTACTCCTTTGTCTGATATTTTTGAGAATCAACCAAAATACTACTTTGCCATCCACCAATCATTGAGTATCATCATAGGGTTTTGAACCCATATAATAGGAATAGTAAGCAACTCTTTCTCTTGATTCCATTCTTTGTCTTCCCTAACCTTGAGCTCTGCAAGAAAGAAAGGAAAAACACAGTAAGTTTCCTAGACTCCATTTATCATCCATTCATCCTTCTTTCCTTCTAGCTTCCACTCTTTTGCTTCTAACCTATGAGATTCTCTTCTTAAGTGTTGTTGTTTGGTTTGTTTGAGGTGTTTAGGTGGTGAAGGGGGTAGTGGTTGAGTTGGGAAGAAGAAGGAATCCACACAAGGAAGAACAAAGAGCTGAGGTATAATACATGGACTCCAAACTTTATTTTGACTCTGTTAAAGTGTTAGAAATGAGAAATAGTTGCTTAGATATGTTAGATTGTTGTTTTTGTTGATCTACTTGTGAGATACTGTTGATCTATGATTGATTTGTGAAGTTCTGGGAGTGTTGGATTGCACTGGTTGTGTCTACAGGTGAAGAAAAGGCTCTGGTGCACACTGTCTGGTGCACCAGATGGCCTCACGGTACAAGCCAACGGATCACAAGGAGGTCTGCTGGCTAGCACCGTGGAGCAATGGCTCCAGGGGGCGGATCATGGCAAGATCTGGCGCCCAGGGCCGCCGCTTGGCGGAGTCATGTGGCGGGGCTTCTCAAACCCCGTCACCAAGCTCCGCCAGACCAAAAAGGTTTCTGGCCGGGGCCTCTGTGGCTCAGCTACGTGTTGTTCGAACCGGGATTCGTGGGTCCTTGAGGCTCGGACACTCGGGTTCATTACGACACACTAGTAGAAGTTGATTTCGTTGAATTCGGAGTTAGAATGCATGGTTTATAGTAGAATTTGTGGCGGGAATTACTCTTGTTGTGTTTTGTAAATGTTTTACAGTGAAGGAAAATTAGAAGAATCTGAGTTGTGTTATTTGAGAAGAGAAGCATGATCAATATTTGATTGAGAAGCATACTTAAATATTTGTTGAGAGGCTTGCAAAAATGTGAGAAATTGGATATGCCCAGTACATGATTTTCCTTCTTACAGTAAAGTGAATTATTAGACTTTGAAGTATATTTTGAGCATAAAGAGCATGATCAATACTTGTTAAATATTTGTTAAGAAGAGTTGCTAAGTGTTGAGTTATGAGCATGAAGTAGTACTTTATTTCCCTTTTTTCTCAGTGAAAGAGAAATTAAGATTACTTTTACAGTTTTGTCAAAAAAAAAGATTACTTTTACAGTACATTAAAAAAAAAAGATTACTTTTACAGTAAAAGAGCATGCTTAGCATATCATGATTTAAAGTGCATTCTTAGCTCTAAGTAAGCCTAAGTATTCTTTCAAAAACCTATATCTATTTTGGAAAATCAGTATCTAGTTGCATTGAGAAGTTTGCATGCTATTTGATTTCCAAAATGTGAGAAAGAGGAATTGTTGAGAATTTTGTGCATAAGAAGTTGCATGAGATGTGTGTGTGTGTGTATATATATATATATATATATATATATATATATATATATATATATATATGTTATCTATGGTGAGAAAATAGTGTTTTGGAGGTCCTTCAGGACTATGTCCTTTCGGAAGAAAAGAGAAAGAAAGAAAGTTTGAGAAAGGAAAGAAACGGACATTGCGATCCTATGTGAAGTAACGAGGCGTATTCCCACGTTACTAGGTTGGATACTACCTGCCGGGCTTGGAATCCCGGTTAGGTGGTGTGCACACTGATAAGTACGATACCTGATTCCATAGAGCTTGAGAAAAGAGCCAAGAGAGTGGTTCTGTGGGCGAGATGAGTATTAGGCCGGCTAGATGCCGAGCCCAGATAGGTTCGTTCACATTTTGGTAAAGTTCCTACCTCGCCCACGAGTAAAGAAAGAAAGAAAGAAAGAAAGAAAGAAAGAAACAAATCGAGTCTATGTGACTCAAGAGAAAGAAGAGAAAAAGCGAGTCAGTGTGACTTAACAGAAACCTCCACAAAAGTAATATTCTTTTTATAAAAGAGCGAGAGTATATACATACATACATATATATATATATATATATATATATATATATATATATATATATATATATATATATTTATTTATTTATTTATTTATTTATTTATTTATTTATAGAATTAGTTTCTGGTGCTGTTAGGGTGCCCAGGTGCGGTTGTGCGGTTTAATCTGGGCCATTCATCTCGCTTAAATCAACGTCCAGGATTATCAAAATAAAAAAAAAAACGCGGTGGCAATTTTATTATTTTTGCATCTAGGTCAAAATTAAGGTGAGCGGTTCTGTGATTAATGTGTGTGAGTTTTGTATATAAGAATATAAGATGCGTGAGTCTTGTGCGTAAGGTGCGTGAGTTTTGTGATTAATGTGCGTGGGGTTGTGCTTAATGTGAGTAGTTGTTAAAACTTAAAGTGTGGGTTTTTGTGCTTAAGGTGCATGAGATTTGTTCTTAATGTGAGTGGAGTTTGTGCTTAATGTGAGTGGAGTTTGTGCTTAATGTGCGTAGGGTTTGTGCTTAATGTGTGTGAGGTTAGTGATTAATGTCAATAGTTGTTGAAACTTAAGGTTTGTGAGTTAATACTTAAAGTGCGTGGGTTTTGTGCTTAATGTGCGTGGGTTTTCTACTTAATGTGCGTGAGTTTGTGCTTAAGATCTAACACTTAACATGCGTGTTTATATCACTTAAGGTGCGCCATTTTTAGCTTATGCTTCTTTCTTCTAGACAGACATTTTTTTCATTGATTTGAGCCGTTGATCCAGATTTGATCAATGGCTCAGATCTTACCGCACAACCGCACGGGAAGCTATACCCACACCTGAACCCTTCCATATATATATATATATATATATATATATATATATATATATATATATATATATATATATATATATATATATATATATATATATATATATATATATATATATTTCCCTATAAAGCATCATGATCACCTTATTGCGTATTTTGCATGTTTAGCATTAAAGTGTGATGAGAAGTATAACACTGTGATGTTGTTTAATGATTGACTTGATAGCATGAGTTTGTTCGTTAAGTTTAAGCATCATTATCTATTAGTTTTGAGCTTAAATTTGAGCATTTAGCCATGATTAGAAATATCAGTTAAAGCATGAGATTTATGTTAAATTGAGTACTTTAGAAAGCATGCCTACTGGTTGATTAGGGTGCAAGCATATAGAATTATTGTTGAGAATGATATAAGTTGTTGTTTATGAGATTGAAAGTACTTCAGCTTAAGAGTATTTGTCAAATGATTTTCAAATATATATCTATAGTACTTTACAAGGTTGA
Organism: Ipomoea nil; assembly: GCF_001879475.1. Classification (NCBI taxonomy): domain Eukaryota; kingdom Viridiplantae; phylum Streptophyta; class Magnoliopsida; order Solanales; family Convolvulaceae; genus Ipomoea; species Ipomoea nil. The sequence continues at coordinate 605,162 of NW_017619458.1, forward strand.
GTGGCGTTATACTTAGCATTCGTGCTAACAGATTATTTTTCTATTTGCTTGTTTTGTTAACCCTTTTTAGGTGGGCCAAGTGTTTGAGCGCGCTCGAGATAGTTTATAGTGCGCTCGAGATAGTTTAGAGCATAGTTATGAGTTGTTAGTTGTTAGTTTAGACTTGTTCTAGTTGTTAATGTTTAAACTTGGGAGTTCAGTTACTATGTTGACCTTTTGATGGTGTTGGACACCGGGGTTGCATTCCCCAAGGATATTTGTAGTTTTGTGATGAGCTGGACTCTAAAAAGCACCTTTCTTAGCATGTGCAGTCATCGTGTGTGGTGACTGTGGCGGTGACACCCTTTAGGTTCGGTTTAAGCTTTTAATATTATCTTAATCTTGCTTAGTTAATCTTTTGGAGGTTAAGTGTTGTTATTTAGATTTAAGAAATGTGGGGTGTTACAGTGGGGGGCCCTTAGGGTTAGGGTTCAGCCTTTTGGAAAGAAGAAAATAGTCATAGAGTAAGCAGGTAAAGCTTGGACCACACTCTAACAAAACTTCTTTTCCTGCCTTAGATAAAATCCTCTTATTCCATGAACCAAATATGTGCTGCAGTTTCTGTTCAATGTACGAGAAAACAACACTTCTATTTCTACTCTACTTATTTTCTTTACTATAGCAAAAGTACCGACTTGGTCATCGACTTATTTTCTTGACTGATTCAGTCATCAACTATTCAATTTTTGACACACATGGTCCTCCGTCTATTTGGGCGTTATCTCGCCATCCAATCTGAGGGCATAATAGTCCTTTCAATCTCTACTCTGAGGGCATTAGACTGAGGACCATATGGATCAAAAATTGAATAGTTGATGATTGAACCGGTCAAGAAAATAAGTCGAGAATCAAGTCAGTACTTTCGCTATAGTCGATGGACCATTTTTGTAATTAACTCAATTTATAACTATGCCCCACAAAATGCTCACTATAATTGAAGGGTAAATCTCTATTTGGAAAGTCTAATTAAAAAGGTAGTCAAAAATTAGTTGAAAGCTAAAAAGTTAAAAGTTGGGAACACTATAATTAAGTTAGTTGCCAACTACCATGTAGTGTGAAGACATCCCATTACCATTCCAAATGGGTAGTTATAGGTTACCAAGTATAGAACAGATATTACATTGTAAAAGAATCAAGAGTATTTTAAATAAATTAAGGTTTCAAATATTTAATAAAATTAACTGTAAAGTAAGTTGATAAATGTAAAAAGAAAAAAAAAACATCTTTATATACAGGGACTGTGACACATCGTAATCCAAATTTAATTAAGGGATTAATTAAGTAATTAATCCTAAGCCAATTGATAATTTAATTCCTTAAATTCCTTAAAATTCAATAGTCGGGGACTAGTAATTGACTAGTCAACCCAAAGTCAAGTGTTGTACCTAAAGCTTTGTGAATAGTTCCCTTGTTCCCTTACACCTCTTCATTTTATTAAGGGTAAATGGGACATTTCCTTTCATGATTGCATTCCAAGCTAACCTAGAAGATATCTCTCATTTCTATCATTACACTTTCAAGCAAAGAGCTCTTCCTTCTCTCTAAAATCCTAGCTAGCTTTCTCTCCATGCCAAGTTTAGACTTTCCAAGATCTTCAAAGTTTGTCTCCAAAATTCCACCTTTCCTACCTTTGAGCATCTAGTAGGGTAAGATCTATGTTCCTTTTGTGTTTTTAGTATTTTCTAAGGTGTCTTTTCTTAAAGGTGAAATCTTTATGATCTTTTGGTGGGTTCTTGAAGTAGGTGTGGAAGGTGAACCTTGTTAGGGGCTTTGAGAAGTGTTAAGTGAAGGTTTTTATCTAGAAGAGGTAACCCATGCTCTACAAAATCTGTTTTGCTTACCTATATGATGATTTATTGGATTCTACTTGTGATTTTGCTATGAAATGTGAGTGTTGATGCATTGTCTTGTGAAAATGCATATCCAGAGCTTGTTATTAGGGTTCATGTATGCCATTGCGTGGCTATTCCTTTGATTGAAGTCATTTTGTTGTATTTGGTGAGATTTGGCTTGTTTTGGACTTGAATTTGAGCTTGGAGTTGAAAATCCCCGAAGGGATTATTTTGGTACAGGTGTGTACCCGCGGGCGGAACGGCAGCCAGTGGCTTACCCGCCGCCCCACCCGCGGGGTACAAGGGCGTGGAACGTTGGTTCCCGCGGGCAGAACCACGGGTGGGGGCCCACCCGCGGGGTACATATGAGGCTTGTGCGGGGATTTGTTCCCCGTGATTCTTTTGACTCGGTATTTGGTCTTTTGACTTCCCGATGTTCTTTTGTGAAACTATTTGAGTGTCTTCTTGATGTTTCGTATGTCTAGAACTATATGGTAGGATTCCATGTAGGTTTTGGTGTCTTGAATCGTGCTAAGTGTTCAACCTTGTGATTCGTTGAACCATGGTGAGCCTTGTGTGTTCTTCGGAACTATGTTGGTTTACCTGTTTGATAAGCATGCTAGTTTGGTGTCTAAATGCTAGCGTGTGTGGTTTATTCTTTCCTATTATGGATGATGACATGTGTTAATCATCGTTGTTGTCGGATTGTGATCCATTCCTTGATTGAGTATGGTTTCATATCTTCGTTGTGATCCATTGATTGATTCCTATTGTGGTGTGGTGTGTGTGGTTGTACCTGGATTGCACGATTAATGGTATGGGACATTAGTCACCAAGGTACGGCAGTGGTCCTCGTGGTGGCCATGACGTGATTATGGAGAATGTGACCCGAGTGATGGGTTCACGTGTTCTGGAGAGGCATGTGTGCCATGTGTGTGATTTGTACCCTCGTGTACTGTGAATTGGTGGAATTTCGTTGGTGGTTTTTTGGTGGATGGGGACGACAATCCTCGGAGGGAAAAGGTTGGAGTTGGTGTACAGGGGTACTGGAGGTAAAGGAAGGTATAATTCGTGATGGGTGATGTCACGTAGGCATGTGTTGCCATTGTTGTCTGATTCTCTATTTGTCACATGTGTTGTCTCAAAGGCATGTGTTGCCAATGGTTGTGTCCTTATTCTCTTGAGTTATGCATGCCGGGTGATAATCTACTGTGTGATGGTAGATTACGCCTTGAGCCGTTCTTGTGTGTCGTTTTACTTCTTGTTGTCTTGAGATGTGTTCCCTTATCTTTATTGTGAGTGCAAAGAGTCTTGTGTTTGACTTCTACTCTTGGCTTTGAACTTATATATACTATATCCCGTTTCGCATATGATTTTGTATACATAAACTATCTACATATGATATTTCACATGTATTGGTGGGTTACCAGCATCATTCGCTGACCGGGCGTCGTCCCATATATTCATGTGTTTCTTTCAGGTGCTGAGTAGACGAGAGCGCGGTCTAGAGACAGATAGTGTAGATTCCCTTTAACCTTGTAATGGTTTTGGCCTGTGTGCCGTTGTTAGACTTTTGACTTTTGTTGTTGACCTTGTTCTTGAATAGACATATTATGTTGCAGATGTTTACGCTTGTGCATTCACCGTCGTGTGGACGTGGCATAATACTCTACGTTTTCCATCTATTTCATGTTTAGTCCTCCGCTGTGTATGCTTTTATGGTTAGATTATCTGCATGTTTAAGGTTTAATTTGGTATGGAAATTGGGGGTGTTACAGTTGGTATCAGAGCCTAGGTTTGAGCCTAGGATGATAGAGTCTAGACTTCTAAGTGGTTAATCTTGGTATGAGACCCTAAGCGACCGTAAGAATCTAAGTGTTTAGGACTTAGGACTTTAGGACGCGCGGTGAGGTTGTGAGTTCTTGTGTCGTTTTCTGTTGTGTTTTCTGTGCTTTGTTTTCCTTTTAGCTTTGGTTCTCTTTAGTTAAGGCACTAGGTAAGGGTGCGGGTCCTAAGTTTCCTCCCGTTATCGTGCTGTTGCTGTAGAAGTCGAGGATGGCACCATCGAGACGTCATGCAAGGTCTTCAGAAGCAGTCACCAATGAACAGTAGCTCAAAGCCTTCATCAACTGACGCAGATCACCCAGACTCTTAACAACGCCCTCCTCAACAACCATCCTATTCAGAATGGGAATCGGGACATAGTACGCCAAGTCGCAAGTCTCTGTACCTCGATCTTCGCCGGTGAAGAAGATCCCGCAGTGCGGGACGAGTGGATCCGGATGTTTGACAAGATCTTTGAAGCTGTGGTTTGCCCGGAGGAGTGCCAGGTGGAGTTAGCTACGTTCTACCTTAGGCAAGAAGCGGACTCGTGGTGGATGCTTGAAAGGCTAGCTTGTAGACAAGATCCGGAGTTCAGTTGGGAAGACCTGAAGGTTAAGTTACGTGCACGGTTCTATCCTGCTCATGCCAAGGAGGCCTACCATTATGCCACTGACCTTTACCGGGTACAGCAAGTTCAGAACGGAATCCGGGAGAACCGCAAGAGGAAGCTTGATGGAAGTGTTACACATGTGGTTAGGAGTTTGATGGCTACTGGTGCTGAATCAACAAGAAGTCTTCAAAGTGACGACTCTAAGAGTGGTAAGGCTCCCAAACCAATCTGGAACAACAAGGCTAAGGGAAGGCACTCCGTTTACAAGAAGTGTGGTAGTGATCACCCCGGCGTGGACTGTCTAGGGAAACCGGTAGAGTGTTTTGCTTGTGGCAAGAAGGGTCACCGATCTTTTGAGTGCAGGTCTAAGAGGAAGACTTCAGCAAGCTCAAAACCAGTTGATAGTGTGAGACCTCGGTTGGGAAGTAAGCCTCGAAGTGGGAGCAACAATGGACTAAGTGGAAGTAACACTTAGGACCTGTGTACGAAGTCGGGACCTCGGCAAGGCAAGATCCGCAGTCGTGAGGCAGATGCAAGTGGGAACCGATGAAGTAAGCTCTTGTACCCTTTTGTTGCATCTTCCTTCGTCTTTGTGCCCTTTCCCTACGTGTTAGTTTCATGCGTTAGCTTGTTCGAGAGTTACCCTTGACCCGCGGTAATCTTTTCTTCCCCTAAACAAACACAATCACCCTTTTTGCCAAATGATCATTTCCTTCCGAACCTTGTTCTTGTTTTCTATCCAAACCATCTTGTGCAAGGCAGCGGTGTCATCAGCTTATGAAGGAATCTGGCAAAGTCTAAGAGTAAGCCGCGTCTGAGTCGTGGTAAAGGGCCTTCAGTTCGACCGAAGCGTAGTGGTCAGCGTCAAGCCGAAGTTTCGCCGGAAGTTAAGAACCCTTTTACCTTGTGAAGCCGATTTTCTTCTCTTACCCTCGTCAAATCCCTTGCCCCTTCTCAAGAAATCCTTCCTGTCTTTTCAAATCCCGTTCTTGTTCCCTTCTCGATTTGACTCTGTTCAAGGTTACAACCTCATCTTTCCTAAGTTGTGACTTTGAAAATCTTGATTCCCTTCATAATCAACCGTGAGGAAATTCTTTCAACTCCCTAAAACCTCATTTTGATTCCTTACTCCCTAAGTTATAACCTCGTTTACAATTCTCTTCTTCTTAATCAGCATGGTCATCGAATTGTCGAACCTAAACTCTCACCTTGATCTTCCCCTTTGAATCGAACCTCGTTCTTGTATTCCCCGCTTCTAACGATTCTATGCAAGGTGGCAACCTTATTTCCTAAGTTGCAACTTTGATGACTTTAATCCTACTCCTAGGTAACGTGGTCCTTGAGTTTCTGAACCCAAACCTTTCGCTCTAATCTTTTCCGTTGAACCGAATCTCTTCATGTAAGCCTTCTTTCCCCTGAGCTATCTTTCTCATTTGTTACTGTTCCTGTTTTGGACCTTTCATCCAAATCGAAGCCTTGAAGTTTTCAAGCGTTGCCTTGCTGTGAGTTGCAGTTGTGTGCTAATGCAAGTGTTAAGTCGGTAGCCTGCATTGAGTTCACCCTAGAGCCGGAGAGAAGGACATCCAACTCGTGTTTTGGATCTAGTAGTTGAAGCTTTTGTCGGAAGTGACGGATCAAGTTCACGCAGATGCCGAGCTCAAGTTAAGTAGTGGGAGTACCTTGTTTCCTTTGGTTGAAGAAGTCAGCAGAGATCAGTTGAAGATGCAACCCTGGTTTTGTGATCCCGAGTGATCTAGTTTAGGGTTCTTGTGGTGTCAGTTTCTGTTTGTGGCTTGTTCCTTAGCTGAGTCATCTCGTTTTGAGTAGATCGTTGGCTAGTTTTGAACAGGAGTTAGGCTCGATGTGAAGTTAGCTTTCCTTTACGGTAAATCTTTTATCTATCACCTTATCTTTCTTTCTCGTCTTACCTTTGTGAACCCTCAACCTATCTCTAAGTCTTGTCTCTCGTTTTGCTAACCGACGGTTTTGGTGTTGAACTTCGTTGTGACCAAGCCTATCAATCTTACTACCTTACTTTAAACCCTTGTTTTCTCTAACTTTGGTTAGTGGCGAACACCTTTGTTGCTTAAAACCTCGTTTGCAACCCATCTCTTAAGCTTTGACATCCGTTTCACAAGCCGACCGTTTTCGTTGTGGAACCTTGTTGCGTCCCTTGCTTGTTTTGTTAGTAGGTTCGTTGGTAGTTGTTTGCTCAATTGTGCGTTTAGTCGTTCTCTCTTGTTTTCCGAGGTTGTTAGCTTGTAGTTTGAGTAGTTGGTTTAGTTGCTTCGCTTTTATAAAGACGCCGTCCGTCGCAGTTAACCAGAGGTTGGACCAGCTTGAGGCCAGTTCTAGCCGAGGAAGAGTCGACGAAGAGTCCGATGAAGACACCGAGGAGTCAGAGAGCGAGTCCTTCTAGGGTGGAGTTGTGGCAATCTCGTCTCCCTTCCTTAGCTTGTTGTTATCTTTCTAGTTGTTGTTACCGTTGCTAGTTGCTTGTTGTTTACCTTGTGTGCTCGTTTTTGCCTGCTTGTTGGGTTGAGTAGTTAGCTTTGTGGCTTGTGCTAGGAGCTAGTTGTTTAGATCTTGGGTGTTGGATAGAAGTTGGTGGTTGTGTTTGGTTTAGAGTTTGCTATGCTCAATATCCCCGTTGATTATTTCTTTCAATTCTTACAATGACATGATTTCTTGCTCGTCTTTGGTACCTTTTGAATCCTTTGATTTTTGACCAAATAGAGATGTTCTTGACACACTTGTCACATTGTTACTTCATTTCATCGTTTCTTTTAATTCGTCGTACCCAAGCTTCGGGGACGAAGCTTCTTTGACGGGGGAGAGGATGTGACACCCCGTAATCCAAATTCAATTAAGGGATTAATTAAGTAATTAATCCTAAGCCAATTGATAATTTAATTCCTTAAATTCCTGAAAATTCAATAGTCGGGGACTAGTAATTGACTAGTAAGTCAAGTGTTTTACCTAAAGCTTTGTGAATAGTTCCCTTGTTCCCTTACACCTCTTCATTTTAGTAAGGGTAAATTGGACATTTCCTTTCATGATTGCATTCCAAGCTAACCTAGAAGATGTCTCTCATTTCTATCATTACACTTTCAAGCAAAGAACTCTTCCTTCTCTCTAAAAACCTAGCTAGCTTTCTCTCCAAGCCAAGTTTAGACTTTCCAAGATCTTAAAGTTTGTCTCCAAGATTCCACCTTTCCTACCTTTGAGCATCTAGGAGGGTAAGATCTATGATCCTTTTGTGTTTTTAGTATTTTCTAAGGTGTCTTTTCTTAAAGGTGAAATCTTTATGATCTTTTGGTGTGTTCTTGAAGTGGGTGTGGAAGGTCAACCTTGTTAGGGGCTTTAAGAAGTGTTAAGTGAAGGTTTTTGTCTACAAGAGGCAATTTTGGATTCTACTTGTGATTTTGCTATGAAATGTGAGTGTTGATGCATTGTCTTATGAAAATGCATATCTAGAGCTTGTTATTTGGGTTCATGTATGCCATTGCTTGGTTATTCCTTTGATTCAAGTCATTTTGTTGTATTTTGTGAGATTTGGCATGTTTTGGACTTGAATTTGAGCTTGGAGTTGAAACTCCCCAAAGGGATTATTTTGGTACAGGTGTGTACCCGCAGGCGGAACGGGCAGTGGCCTACCCGCCGCCCCACCCGCGGGGTACAAGGGCGTGGAATGTTGGTTCCCGCGGGTGGAACCACGGGTGGGGGTCCACCCGTGGGCCCACCCGCGGGGTACATATGAGGCTTTTGTGGGTATTTGTTCCCCGTGATTCTTTTGACTCGGTATTTGGTCTTTTGACTTCTCGATGTTCTTTTGTGGAACTATTTGAGTGTCTTCTTGATGTTTCATATGTCTAGAACTATATGGTAGGATTCCATGTAGGTTTTGGTGTCTGGAATCATGCTAAGTGTTCAACCTTGTGATTCGTTAAACCATGGTGAGTCTTGTGTGTTCTTCGGAACTATGTTGGTTTACCCGTTTGATAAGCATGCTAGTTTGGTGTCTAAATGCTAGCGTGTGTGGTTTGTTCTTTCCTATTATGGATGATAACTTGTGTTAATCATCGTTGTTGTCGGATTGTGATCCATTCCTTGATTGAGTATGGTTTCATATCTTCGTTGTGACCCGTTGATTGATTCCTATTATGGTGTGGTGTGTGTAGCTGTAGCTGGATTGCACGATTAATGGTATGGGACATTAGTCACCAAGGCATGGCAGTGGTCCTCGTGGTGGCCATGACGTGATTATGGAGGATGTGACCCGAGTGATGGGTTCACGTGTTCTGGAGAGGCATGTGTGCTATGTGCGTATTTGTACCCTCGTGTACTGTGAATTGGTGGAATTTCGTTGGTGGTTTTTTGGTGGATGGGGACGACAGTCCTCGGAGGGAAAAGGTTGGACTTGGTGTACAGGGGTCCTAGAGGTAAAGGTTGGAACTAGACATAAGGTGGGGGGTAGCCATAAGGTTGGAACCGGGCATAAGGAAGGCATATCAATTCATGATGGGTGATGTCACGAAGGCATGTGTTGCCATTGTTATGTGATTCTCTATTTGTGACATGTGTTGTCACAAAGGCATGTGTTGCCAATGGTTGTGTCCTTATTCTCTTGAGTTATGCATGCCGAGTGATAATCTACTGTGTGATGGTAGATTACGCCTTGAGCCGTTCTTGTGTGTCGTTGTACTTCTTGTTGTCTTGGGATGTGTTCCCTTATCTTTATTGTGGGTGCAAAGAGTCTTGTGTTTGACTTCTACACTTGGCTTTGAACTTATATATACTATATCCCGTTTCGCTAATGATTTTGTATATATAAACTATCTACATATGAAATTTCACATGTATTGGTGGGTTACCAGCATCATTCGCTGACCGGGCGTCGTCCCATATATTCATGTGTTTCTTTCAGGTGCTAAGTAGACGAGAGTGCGGTCTAGAGATAGATAGTGTAGATTCCCTTGAACCTTGTGATGGTTTTGGCCTGTGTGCCGTTGTTAGACTTTAGACTTTTGTTGTTGACCTTGTTCTTGAATGGACAGATTATGTTGCAGTTGTTTACGCCTGTGCGTTCACCGTCATGTGGACATGGCATAACACTCTACGTTTTCCATCTATTTCATGTTTAGTCTTCCGCTGTGTATGCTTTTATGGTTAGATCATCTGCACGTTTAAGGTTTAATTTGGTATGGAAATCGGGGGTGTTACAGGGCCGGCCCTGGGGCAAGGGCAGGCTGGGCCCTTACCCAGGACCCATGCTTGGGGAGGGCCCCATCCTATCTCTTATATATATAGTATATATGTATTGAGTATTAGTACTTTATATACATATGTTTTATAGTAAGGTGAATTAGCTTGGTTGGTAAGATACTTGAATTTCAACCTCATTTAATTAAAGGCCTGTGGTCTAATCTTTGACTTCACATTTTAGAATTTCTCAACTTTACTTCTTTGCTTATATTCTAATGTATATTTTAAAAATTTATTTTTATTGATTTTTTGTGTTTAATACGGATTAGAATTTTTAATGTAGTTTTTAAATATATAAATTTTCATATATTTATACTAAACATATTAATGAATTTTTTTTTTATATTAAATATATAAATTTTTATATTAAATTTTTAATGCAATTTATAAATTTATAAATTTTTATATAGTTATACTAAACATATTATGAAAAGTCGAATTAAAAAATTTTCAATCAACTCATGTTAACCAAACAAGACACGTAAAAATATGACGGAGGGGGTTATATGATATACTTTGAGATTGAATTATAAAAAAATTAAAAGATAATTTACTCCATACCTTTTTATGAATATCTATTCAATTTAATATAGAAGTTTCTATCATGTGTCATTATATGTATTCAAAATATTCTTAAAAAATTTTAAAATTTATTGTTGGTCCCGAAAGGGTGGCGAGAAGTCTAGAAGGGGGGGGGGGGGGGGGTGGATAGACTTTTCTAACTTTTCAAACTTTCTTCGAAAACACACAAAGCAAATAACACTTTGGTAATTTCAACTCTAAGTAACAAGCATTAACAAGATAAACAACTTAGAGTGTGCAGCGGAATAAGTAGCGGTAAAGTGTTATGCTTAATTAGTGCGGTGCTCAAAGAGAGATTTTAAACATGCAACACGTTAGAAACACTTGATATGGTTCAAAGATGATGTACGTAAAGTTTGGCTTGCATGCAAACGTGGGAACTATCAAACCCAGACAGATAAAGATATGCGATAAATCGTGATCGGGTTAGTTCGCAGTTAGAATAAGCATGCACAAAATATATGAGCAGTAAGTAAATAGAGAGAGAGATTTATAGTGGTTCAGAGGTGGTGTAATCCTCCTAGTCCACTCTTCTCCTTTCACTTCAAGGAGGAAATTCACTATTCTTCGATCACCCAGATACAATAGTGAATAAGTGTCTACCGACACTTCTCCGAGTGCTTCGCACAAAGCTACACTCCTCCAAGGTTTTTCGCAAGCTCCTCTTGTTACTCCGCATTCCCGAGTACTTCGCACCAAGCTGTACTCCTACACCACGAGAACTACGCACAAAGCTACGTCCTCCAAGGGTTTTCACAAGCTCCTCTTGTTACTCTGCCCTTCACCACGAGTGCTACGCACAAAGCTACACTCAACCAGGGTTTTTCACTCTCTCTAGTTACTCCGCCCTCTTTCTACACTCAGTAGAGAATATTACAAAGAAATAAAATTTCTCTCTCACTCAGACTTTGAATTTAATTCTATGAAGCTCTGTTTCCCCCTTTTCGGCTAATAAAGAAAATATAACTTGTATCTTTTGCTTGTATGTTTTAGCCGTTGTTCAAGTTGTTGAACTGCTCTATCACTTGGGGTTTTTCTTGCTGAACTGCTACTTGTCTTCAAGTCTGCTTGGACAATTTATAGCTAGTAAAAGCTATTTGCCCGTTGATCAACTTTCGATCTTGATCGTCCATTTTGAATTGTAGTTGATCAAATAATATTTTCAACTTGATCTGAAATATTAGGTAGATGTCATTTCTCCTTTTGTCAGATGATTTGAATAATTTGCCCGTTGCCGTTTCTTGAATTTTGTAACCTCCAGAATTTGAATAAATTCGGCGTGGCAATCTTTGACATTTCTGGTCCTTCATAAATACTCTGACATGTCAAGTTGATCAAATAATTTATCTGCTGATTCTTGCTTGAGTATAAAATAATTTCTCCGCGAATCAGCCTTCTTTGAGCGTCTCCGGTTCCACCGTAAAAACTTGATGTTCAGATGAAAATATATCAGATTTTTTCTCCTTCGTGATCCTTGTAAAATATTATACTGGAACCTCTGTAAAAACTTCATAGTTGTTCATGGTGAGATGCTCTGTTTCGAATTTAAGCTTGGTCCACCATACTTGGTGTGTTTTCTCCATATGGTGCATGGCTTTTGTGAGACTTGTGCATTTTACTTAGTCTCCATATTCTTAGCTAGTCTCCCATACGGTTTGGTATACTTTGAGCTAGTCTCCCATACGGTATACGGTCCAAGCTAGTCTCCCATACGGTTATACGGTCCAAGCTAGTCTCCCTAGCTTAAAAATGCTTCACTTGTGATTCAAACATAGGATCATTTGGCATAGCTCACACGGGTTTCTTCCAACTCTTCTAGCATGGTTCTTGGTGACTTATCCGCATCATAATTGTGTTAAGCTATAATCCCGCTTAACATCTAAAATGAACATGTGATTTTCCAGACTTGTATATGGGTTGCATGATATGGGTGCACCATACTCCGTAGACTCAAACTGACTCAAATAGAATAAAAATGGGGACTACTTGATTTTTCAAAAATACATTCGGCTCATCAAAATTTACAATATATTCCTAACAATTTCCCCCTTTTTGATGATGCCGAAACTTATACCCAAGTCATTTTGGCTTTGTCAATTTTGAAAAATAGTTTCTTTTTAATCGCTTTTATTTCGACTGGCCAATTGACGGGTTTAACAAATTTAAGACCTAGAGATTTTAATTTTGGACGGTCCTAAACGTATATTAAGACTATAACGCGGGGTTGCGTATTGATTTTTATCTTTTAATTTTTCTTCCCCCTTTCAATTTTATTTTCTCAATTATACGCATCACTTACAATTACTAAGTCCAATTTAAAATCTTGTGACATAAAAACACAAAATAAATAAATTAACTAGGACTTACTTCGTATGGTACGAAATATTGTCATCATGCAATTTCAACCCATTTTAGCTTAGCATATATAAGATGTCGAATGAAATGTGCTAGCTAAAATATTTTGTACACCAAAAATTGAATTTGACAAACAACTTTGTTACCTCCTTTTCAACTTCGCATTGATGAACTCCCTCAATTTCTTGAAGTCCTTTTCTAGCTCTTTGTGTTGATAGGGTGCAGTCACTTGCCCGGTGACATAGTTGCCATATGCTTCCCTAATGTTGTTCCCTTTCAATACTCCTGCTTCATGCCAGAAAATACATTCATCAAACGTTCGGCCGTCACACATTTGTTCACTACGGTGTCCGAATTCCGTTTGAAGTTCTTGCAATTTTTGAATCCTTGTTGCAATTGGCTTTGACATTGGAGGCGTTGGAGCAATCGGCGTCGGTGGCAACACATCATGAGAAGTTGAGCTTGAGCTAGGACGAGTTTCTTTAAAGTAGTCCATCATGCTTCCTCGGCTTCTAGGTGTAGTTGTTGGTCGGACAAGTTCCACAAGTTGTCCTCTTGGTCGTGGAGCCCTCGGTTGGGATGACGCATAAGCATAGGCTTGTGGTACAAAATGACTTGCCAATCCTTCTCCCTTTTCGGCAGCATTAATGAATCTTTGAAAGCTATCGGTGGAAGAATTTTGCTTGTCACGAACTCCTTCAAGTAAATCCAAGTTGATACAGGATTGTTGAAGTAAACCTTGCACTTGTTGTTCCAAAAGTTTAAGCCTTGCGGTTGTATCGGAACCATGTCTTCCCATTTCATTGAACAATTTCATCACATCATTCTTCAATTCTTGCTTTGCCGTGTCAATCTCGGTTTTTAATAGGCCTTGCCTATTAAACAATTGTTGAGCACGGTCCACCATATCCTTGTGATAACCATCAAGCTTTGTGTCCATTGCATCCATCTTTGTGTTCAATTCACCCGTAGATCCTTGTACAATACCCCTAACATCCCCAACAATTTCTTCTCTCAAGGCTTGTGCATTGAACAATTGTTCACTTTGAACGGTTTGATGTGGAATCGGCAATGGGTGTGCAAAATCATCTCTTGGTGTGGTGATCATTGTGTCAACAAGGTTGGGTTCGGCTTCCTCGGTGTTGTAGCAAAGAAGCAATGTTGATCTATTTCTTGGATGATCTTGGTCATAAAACTCATAGGAAGGTGGCAAAGTAGGCAAATTCCTTGTCTCATCCAAATTTAAAGAAACCCCTTGACTTGGTGCATTTCCTATTTCACAAATAGACTCCGTAACCTCCGTTACGGGATGTGGAAAACAAGACTCATAACTCAAATTTTCATCCCCAACATTTTTAGGATACGGATCAATCTCCGAGCCCTATATCATCATTCCTTGCCAAAGATCTCTCTCCGGGTCCTCTTCGGGTATCCTCCAAAGACATAGCGGTGGCACGGCGAATATCGTTTGGATCAAATTCTCCTAAAGGCTCTTCGGTTGTGGCTTCAACCAACACTCCCTTTTCGGTTCTCTTCTTCTTAGCAAGCATGGTCAAGAAGCAAGAATTAATTACCGAAAGCCGGGTGGCTCTAGCAAGATCACGTGTGCCCAACCAATTCAACACCATTTCTTCCCTTTCCAAGGTATTCGGCCCTATTGATTCGCTAGCAAGTTGTGATCCCCTAATCTCCATGCTCTCCATTCTAGTGCTCTTTTATACTCCTCCAAAAGTGCAGTATCCGCCCCAATTGTTGATATTTCATCATCACTTCCAACTTCAACTTGATCATTCACAACAATATCCACTTCAACTCTATTTTCCTCAACAAAGTCGTGGCTCTCAAAGATAATTGGGTTCGGGTTTTAAGTGGTTAAGGATCTTGAGATTGGGTGGCTTGATTGTTCTTCGTTGGATCGGACGACATGGGTGTTTGAACCTTCATGGCTTGGTTCTCGGATATATTGTTTAAAGTTTTGGAAGGGGTTGGGCAATTTTCTTTTTCGGGTGGGTTTTGGTAGGCTTGAGGGTAAGGTAGGATTTTTAGGTTCATTGGAGTTGGGTGGCCGAAAGAGGTAGCTATGGTTGGTAATATGTTTGGCTTTGGTAAGGGTGACATTCTTGGTTCTCAAAATCTCACCAACGGCAAACCCGTAACCGATCTCCTGTTGAAACCATCCATCCACCAAAGGCTTGGCCTTCCTAATAGACTCACACAACCTTCCAAACATAAAGGCACCCCAATCCACACAAACATTGTTCAAAATAATGTCCATAATCAACAATTTTTCTTTTGACAACTTGTCACGGCAATGATACCGGGATTCTACACATTTATGAACAATATCCAACAACAATCCATAATCCTTCTTCAAATCTCTTTTGTTACCATTAACCTTCGGAGATAGCGGTGTGTTTGCATCGCGTACCTCGGCCCAAATGGCATTGACATCATGCACATGATTTTCTACCCTCAAATTTGATTCAACAAGATTAAACATCCTCCGAAAATCATCGAGATTAATTTCTACATCAACACCTTTGATCATAGAAATAATTGAGCCATTTTCTATTCTAGCATTCATGTATAATTCGGTCACCTCATCTTTATAGAAACCAACATATCTAAAAGTGCAAAAATTTAACAACCCACGAGATTCGAGAGAGTTGATAATTTTTACCCCAATAGATTTGTCCTCCACTTGTTTGTTGAAGTCGGTGACATCTAGAATCATCCCGCTTAGTACACGGCTAGATTTCCTTGTTCCTCCGGTTGTGAATGACTCCATCTCCACTTGATTAATCTCCATTTGAGTAGAAAAAGATTTTAGAAAATTTTTGGGTGCAAGATTGGGTGTTTCGGCAGTGAGGTCCGAAAGAAGGATAGGAGGAATGTGTTTTTGGAATGTGAGGTTATTTGGGTAGGATTTTGGGTTTGGGTGATGGGTTTTTGTGTGTAGAAGATTTTTGTGTAGAGAAATTAGAGTTGGTGTTTGAGTGTTGGGAGATTCTTGGCTTTTTCTTGTGCTATGTTTCCGGCCGGCGAGAGAAAGAAGAGGAAGATTTTGTATTCTTCTTTAATTCCACTTTCTACCCGTTAGGATTGAGGAAGAAGGGTGAGAAATTACTCTTTTGCCCTCTAGTGGGTAGAGAGAGAGTATTGATCTCTTTGAGGATAAATTCGACCTTCCACATGATTTAAATTTGCCAGCTCAGATTTATATACTCCATTTGTGAGTACATGGCGCCAAAAATTGTGCTTCAAATAACCGCCAACCTGGAGCAAATCAGATAAAAAAATCTCGAAAATAATCTGTTAGACCAATAAATATACTCCAGATAAATATTATTATTTCAATTTCATATTTCAATAAAGCTGATTTTCTGAAAAGAAACCTGATAAAAATTGATCAGACAGATACCTAATATCTAAAAAGAAATTTCAAGTTCCCAAAACAATTAAATCTTTTGACTTTCTAAAATTGAGCCTAACTTGTTTGACTTTTGAATCTCCAAAATGGGCAAGCATTCATCAGAAAACACTTTTCTTCTTATATAAACCCAATAGCAGTTCGAATTTCCCTTAAGCACATGCTTCATCTATTAACCCAACAAGGATTTGTTCCCCCTTAATTACATACTATTTTCAAATTAATTTAATTAAACACATTTAGCAAACAAATTACACAAATCAATTATGCAAAAACGTGACAAATTAAATAGACATATGTATCACATAAATAAATCGCAAATTTAGGTACGCAGATTATGTAAGATAAAATTATAACACATAAATTTTACGAAAACATGTACACAAATGAACATATATCATACGTACACATAAATTCAAATTAAAACATATAGATCACATAGATTACATGCAATACACACAGTACGTATCAAAACTTAACAAAAATTAAGAGTTAAGGAATTGCTTAGCTCATTTCGATCATTCCCATTTCATGTCTTAGAGTTGCAAAACGAGATTCACACAACGGCTTTGTGAGAATGCCGGCAATTTGATTCTCTGTGGGAACATGATCGATTTTCAAATCTTTCTTTTCGACGTGGTCTCAGATAAAATGGTGTCGAACGTCGATGTACTTGGTTCGCGAATGAAGCACCGGATTTTGGGTTATGGCAATTACACTTATATTATCGCATAAAATGCTAACATTTTCGCACTTAATCCCATAGTCCAATAATTGTTGCTTCATCCATAAGATTTGTGCACAACAACTCCCAGCTGCAATATATTCGGCTTCGGCAGTGCTTGTAGCTATGGAGTTTTGCTTTTTGCTGAACCAAGAGACCAATCTTCCCCCTAAGAACTGGCATGTCCCTGAGGTACTTTTTTGGTCTATTTTACAACCTGCAAAATCTGCATCTGAATAACCAGTTAGTGAAAAATCTCCTTCTTTGGGATACCATAATCCCACATTGATTGTTCCTTTGAGATATCGAATTATTTTCTTGGTTGCAATCAGATGACTTTCTTTGGGCTTTGATTGGAATCTTGCACATACGCCAACCGAGTAGGATATGTCTGGTCTGCTTGCGGTTAAGTATAGTAACGATCCAATCATCCCTCAATACATCGTTTGATCGACGTCTTTTCCTTCATCATCTTTATCCAATTTTTGAGATGTACTCATGGGAATTTTGACTGAAGACTTTCCATCTACGCCAAATTTTTTGATAAGATCTCTTGTGTACTTGGCTTGATTTATGAAAATTCCTTCCTCAAGTTACTTGACTTGCAGTCCCAAAAAGTAATTTAATTCTCCCATCATACTCATCTCGAACCTGTTCTGCATGAGCTTAGAAAATTTCTCACATAAAGTTTTATCAGTACTTCCAAAGATAATATCATCAACATAAATTTGTACTAATAAAATGTGATTATTTTCTTGAATTCTAAAGAGGGTTTTATTGACTAGACCTTTGGTGAATCCACAACTAATTAAGAACATCGACAAGGTGTCGTACCAAGCTCGCGGAGCTTGTTTTAACCCATACAATGCCTTTTTTAATTTGTAGACTTGATCACCAACGTCTTTTACCTCAAAACCGGGTGGTTGTTCGACGTAAACTTCTTCTTCAAGTAAGCCATTAAGGAATGCGCTCTTTACGTCCATTTGATATACCATGAAATTTTTGTGCGCTGCATATGCTAGGAATATCCGGATTGCTTCGAGTCGTGCGACGGGGGAGAATGTCTCATCAAAATCAATGCCTTCTTCTTGTGAATACCCCTTCGCAACTAATCTTTCTTTATTCCTAACAATGACACCGTCTTCGTTTGCTTTGTTCCTAAAGACCCATTTAGTGCCAATTACATTTTGGTGCGTTGGTCTTGGAACAAGTTTCCATACGTCGTTGCGCTTGAATTGATCTAATTCCTCTTGCATGGGATCTATCCAACTTGGATCAGCTAGAGCTTCATCAATTTCTTTTGGCTCCAGTTGTGATAGAAAACATGAGAACATTGCATCTTGTTGTTGATTCCTAGTAAATGATCGCGTTTTCACTCCGTCACTTGGATTTCCAATGACTAAGTCATGTGTGTGACTTCTTAGCCATTTTCGATTCGGTTGGAAATTTGTTGGATTCTCAGAGTTTCCTTCTTGATGTGATTCCATTTGTTGTGTATTATTGACGGGTGCATCTTCGGGTTCAACTACTTGAATTTCTTCTTGTTGAATTCTGGGTGCAATTTCAGTTGTACGTGATATTTCGGGTATCACATTGGATATTGCCTCAAATTGGTGAGTACCCATATCACTTGATTCTTCTACTTCCTGCAACACATTATCTTCGAAATTGTCATTAGAAGTAATTAAATCACGATTCCCTTCATCATTTTTGCCATTATTGCCGTGATTTTCATCGAACACAACGTGAATCGATTCTTCTACCACCATTGTTGATTTGTTGAATATTCTATATGCCTTGCTGGTAGATGAATATCCCAAGAATATTCCTTCGTCCGCTCGCTCGTCAAAAGTCTTTAATTGAGACTTTCCATTAAGAAGTACAAAACATTTACAACCAAATGTATGAAAATAGGTGAGATTGGGTTTTCTCCCTTTCCATAATTCATATGGTGTTTTGTTATAAGACTTGTGGATTAGACTGCGATTTTGAGTATAGCACGCCGTATTGATTGCTTCTGCCCAAAATCTTTTTGGTAGTTCGGCGGCCATTATCATGACTCGTGCGGCTTCCTTGAGTGTTCGATTTCATCTTTCAGCTACACCATTTTGTTGCGGCGTTCGTGCGGCAGATAATTGATGTAAGATTCCTTGTGAATTGCAATAAGATTGAATCATTCTGTTCACGAACTCTGTTCCTCGTTCGGTTCGTATTGTTGCAATCTTCATGTCTTTTTCGACTTGTAGCATCTTTAATAGCTCTGGCAGCTTTGATAAGACTTCATCTTTTTTCTTGATGAATATTGTCCATGTGTACCTAGAAAAATCATCAACAACAACCAAAGTATATTTCTTACCACTTATACTTATTGGGTCTACTGGACCAAATAAATCCATGTGCAGTAGACTTAAGGGTCTTGATGTTGACTCTTGAGCTTTGACTTTGAATGATGCTTTGATTTGCTTTCCTTTCTGGCATGCATCACAAATTTGATTTTTCTTGAACACAATGTTGGGTAGTCCTTCGACTAGATTATTTCTGGCAAGCTTGTTGATGGTTTTGAAATTCAAATGATTTAGCCTTCTGTGCCATTCCCAACAGGCTTCATTCGAATTATTTTCCATCAAGCATACGGATTTCTTTGTTGTACTCCAATCCACAATATACATGTTTTTCTTTCTTGATCCGACGAGTACGACTTCATTCGTGGTTTCGTCCTTGACTTGACATTTGCCTTTGTAAAATTCAACGAGATATCCTTTGTCGCAAAATTGACTTGTACTAAACAAGTTGAATTTTAATCCTTCGACATAAGATACGTCATCAATTCGTAGACCATTTTTCACAATTGCGCCAGTTCCTTTTGTCATTCCATATCGATCATTTCCACCGAAAACTACTTTTGGTCCTTCGATAGTTTTGAACTCAACTAGACTAGCTTTATTGCCGGTCATATGTCGAGAGCAACCGCTATCGAAATACCAAACTTCCTGCAAGAAAGATTAATTATTTTTAGGTACCCATGCTTGATTGGGTCCTTTTGTGTTAGTAATTTTTGGCATCCAAATCCACCTAGATCCCACTGATCCAAGAGTAGGTGATTTGTAACCATTAAAGACTCTATAATCATAACGCACTTGCAAATAATGCTTTGGTGCGGGTTGGGAAGCAGATAGTTGCTTGATCCTATGAAAGAGAGCAAATCTGGACTTGGTCCATGGTTTGTCATCAAGCAACCAATCTTGTTCTGAGGGATATAATCTCCCAGCCCCAATTCTCGAAATTCTTCCCATATTCCTTTGAAGATACAAATTTTTGCCTTTTAAAATTTTGTTACCTATCCGAGTTATTAGATTTTTTATTCGGCCTTGCAACATTTTTATGGGCATTTATTTGTTTACCAACTCCCTGTCTCATTGTGCTATACTGACTTTTCACAAATTTTACCACTGGGACTTTATTAATTAAAGTAGTAGTAGAATTATTCAGTTTCACAGGGGTTTGAGAACATGATGGATCGTAGCCTAGTCCGGCTTTATCTCCAACGGGTTTTTGCATGTTTACCATTTTATCCATTATTTTGGATGAATTTGTAAATGATGCGATTACTTCCCGAAGGTTATGTTCTCGAACCTCTCTAGCTTTGCACTCTTCTTGAAGTCGAACATTTTCGACTTTCAAATTACTCATTTCAAGAATTAACGTATTATTGCTCTCTTTGATTTGAGTATGAGTGGCCATGACCTTTTGAAAATCTTCCATAAGACTTTGAAATGATTCTTGAGTCTGGAAAGAAGTGTCAACGGAACTAAAAGAACTAAAAGAGCTAGAAGATACCTCTTCGTCGATTTCACGCGCCATATAGCATTCCTCATGTTCGGATGTTTTGCCCACTAGACATAGTAGCGACGTATCTTCTTGTGATGAATCACTCTCGTCGCTAGATGATTCTTCGGATTCACTTGCTTCTAATGGATCGCTTATTAGTGCCTTCCGTTTGCCCTTTTTGAATTTCTTCTCTTTGGATTTGTATTCCACCTGTGGAGAAGTATTCGAATTTTTGTCCGCTTTGGGGTGTGGACATTCGGCCATAAAATGTCCAGGCTTTCTACAATTGTAACACACGTTTGTGTTATCTTCGACCGGTTCCCTTCTTGATCTTCTATTTTCTCGAAAGAAATTTCCTTGTCGTGATCCTTTGTTCTTTCGCATGAACTTCTTGAATTTCCTAACAAATAAAGAAAATTGTTCGTCAGTTAAAAAATCATTATTTCCTACTGACCTTGATGTTGAGGGTTGTTCGGCCATCAATGCGGATGTTCGTTCATCACGTTCTTCTTCGACTCGTGTCTTCATTTCGAACTCATACGCCTTAAGATCACTAAAGAGTTTATCCGTAGATAGTGTCCTTAGATCTCTATGATCGCGCATTGCGGTCACCTTCATATCCCAATTTGTAGGTAGTCCGCGTAACACTTTGAGCGATATTTCTTTCTGGGTAATGGTCTTTCCCAGATCCGTGATTTCTCCAAGAATTTTGATCAATCGAGCTTCCATGACGGTGATGCTTTCGTTCGGTAGCATTTTGAAATCTTCGAATCTCTTCATGGCAATGGTTAGTTTGTTTTCTTTTTCTTGTTCATCGCCTTCACCGATTCCGATAAGTGTATCCCATATTTCTTTTGCTGTGGTGCACTTTCGAATCTTTGGGAATATGGTGTCATCGACCGCTTTGAACAAAATATCTTTGGCAATGTTGTCCAAATTATTTCGCCCTCTATCTTCCTTTGTCCTCTCCATTTTTGGCTTTGGAATATATCGTGGAGCATTTGGAGTTAGTGTGGCGGCAATGTTAACTTCCATAATTTGGATAGGACCATTTGCGATGACTTCCCACATTTCGTCATTTAAAGCAGATAAGTGCACCTGCATAAGTATTTTCCAATCATCAAATTTATCAAGTGAGAAAAGCAAATTTTGAGCAAGAGCCATATCTCTCTTCATCTTGAAGATTTTGAGATCTATCTAGCAGTCAAAATTGACTTAAATAGAGAACCGCTCTGATACCACTTGTTGGTCCCGAAAGGGTGGCGAGAAGTCTAGAGGGGGGGTGAATAGACTTCTCTAACTTTTCAAACTTTCTTCGAAAACACACAAGGCAAATAACACTTTGGTAATTTCAACTCTAAGTAACAAGCATTAACAAGATAAACAACTTAGAGTGTGCAGCGGAATAAGTAGCGGTAAAGTGTTATGCTTAATTAGTGCGGTGCTCAAAGAGAGATTTTAAACATGCAACACGTTAGAAACACTTGATATGGTTCAAAGATGATGTACGTAAAGTTTGGCTTGCATGCAAACGTGGGAACTATCAAACCCAGACAGATAAAGATATGCGATAAATCGTGATCAGGTTAGTTCGCAGTTAGAATAAGCATGCACAAAATATATGAGCAGTAAGTAAATAGAGAGAGAGATTTATAGTGGTTCAGAGGTGGTGTAATCCTCCTAGTCCACTCTTCTCCTTTCACTTCAAGGAGGAAATTCACTATTCTTCGATCACCCAGATACAATAGTGAATAAGTGTCCACCAACACTTCTCTGAGTGGTTCGCACAAAGCTACACTCCTCCAAGGTTTTTCGCAAGCTCCTCTTGTTACTCCGCCTTCCCGAGTACTTCGCACCAAGCTGTACTCCTACACCATGAGAACTACGCACAAAGCTACGTCCTCCAAGGATTTTCACAAGCTCCTCTTGTTACTCTGCCCCATTCACCACGAGTGCTACGCACAAAGCTACACTCAACCAGGGTTTTTCACTCTCTCTAGTTACTCCGCCCTCTTTCTACACTCAGTAGAGAATATTACAAAGAAATAAAATTTCTCTCTCACTCAGACTTTGAATTTAATTCTATGAAGCTCTGTTTCCCCCTTTTCGGCTAATAAAGAAAATATAGCTTGTATCTTTTGCTTGTATGTTTTAGCCGTTGTTCAAGTTGTTGAACTGCTCTATCACTTGGGGTTTTTCTTGCTGAACTGCTACTTGTCTTCAAGTCTGCTTGGACAATTTATAGCTAGTAAAAGCTATTTGCCCGTTGATCAACTTTCAATCTTGATCGTCCATTTTGAATTGTAGTTGATCAAATAATATTGTCAACTTGATCTGAAATATTAGGTAGATGTCATTTCTCCTTTTGTCAGATGATTTGAATAATTTGCCCGTTGCCGTTTCTTGAATTTTGTAGCCTCCAGAATTTGAATAAATTTGGCGCGGCAATCTTTGACATTTCTGGTCCTTCATAAATACTCTGGCATGTCAAGTTGATCAAATAATTTATCTGCTGATTCTTGCTTGAGTATAAAATAATTTCTCCGCGAATCAGCCTTCTTTGAGCGTCTCCGGTTCCACCGTAAAAACTTGATGTTCAGATGAAAATATATCAGATATTTTCTCCTTCGTGATCCTTGTAAAATATTATACTGGAACCTCTGTAAAAACTTCATAGTTGTTCATGGCGAGATGCTCTGTTTCGAATTTAAGCTTGGTCCACCATACTTGGTGTGTTTTCTCCATATGGTGCATGGCTTTTGTGCATTTTACTTAGTCTCTATATTCTTAGCTAGTCTCCCATACGGTTTGGTATACTTTGAGCTAGTCTCCCATACTGTCCAAGTTAGTCTCCCATACGGTTATACGGTCTAAGCTAGTCTCCCAAGCTTAAAAATGCTTCACTTGTGATTCAAACTTAGGATCATTTGGCATAGCTCACACACATTTCTTCCAACTCCTCTAACATGGTTCTTGGTGACTTATCCGCATCATAATTGTGTTAAGCTATAATCCCGCTTAACATCTAAAATCAACATGTGATTTTCCAGACTTGTACATGGGTTGCATGATATGGGTACACCATACTCCGTAGACTCAAACTGACTCAAATAGAATAAAAATGGGGACTACTTGATTTTTCAAAAATACATTCGGCTCATCAAAATTTACAATATATTCCTAACATTTATCTATTTAAAAGAAAAAGTATTTGTATTCAAAAAAAAAAAAAAGTATTTATAAAAATCATATAAATAATATTGAAGATGTGTGATTTATAATATGCTTTATGTTCAAACTATTTTATCTAGATAATTATGTTTCATATCTTTTTGCATTTTTTTAATTGCGTTTTGAAATATTTTAATTTCTTGCTCCTAGTCAAAAAAAGATTTTTAGCATTCCATATGTTTGTAATTATTGTTTTATAAATTTTTAATAATAACTAATTTATTATTTATTATGATAAATGTTATTGTTTATAAGTGTTAGTAATAATATATAATTATGTTATAATGTATAGTTTAGACATCTGTGGTTGTTATTTGATTGACTAGTCTAGTCGATTGTATAGGAGCTTTTAGTGGTAGCTTTCCTATAGGACTCTAGATTGTAATCTCTTTCCTGATTGAATGAGAATTCAGTTTGTTCATCCGCTCATCTGGTATCAATTAGCGTTAGGCCAGTTATCCTGGTTTTTTCTCCCCCCGTACCACCACTCCATCGCAAACCATGTCGACAACCACCACCACCCCATCCCAAACCACAGGAAATACCCTTAATGCTGCCCACCATTTCATATCCATAAAATTGAACAATCGAAATTTTCTCTTCTGGCGTACTAGATTGTACCGTTCTTGCGTGGGCAAGGCCTCCTAGGCTTCATTGACGGCGGTTCTCCCTGTCCTCCGGCAACAATTCCCGCTGTGGCGCAACCAGCTGACTCCGGCACCACCGTAGCTGGTTCGATGGTCGACAATCCGGCGCATGCCACTTGGGTTCAACAAGATCAATCGATCTTGTCTCTCCTGATCTCATCACTCTCCGACGAGGTTATGCCGCTTGCAGTTGGCCGGGAAACTTCGCGTGACGTCTGGCTATCCATCAACAAGACGCTCGCTTCATCCACGAGGGCCCGGTGTCTCAATCTGCTCGGCCAGTTCCAGACTCTCCGGCAAGGCAATAGCTCCGCCTCAGAGTATCTCAGGAAGGCGAAGATACTGGTCGAAGCCTTGTCACTCGCCGGGCACCCTCTCTCTCTCGACGAACAGGTGTTGTATGTGCTGCGGGGACTCCGGCCGGAGTTCCGGGCAATGGCCAGTGCACTTACAGTGACCGACACTCCGGTCACCCTTTCGCAGCTTGGCGATCTTCTGCGGGCACGAGACTTCATCCAGGGTGATGAATTTTCGCAGGTCGACCACGCCGACAACACCTCCTTTCCGATGGCTTTATACGCCAAACGTTGTGGCCAATCCAGTGGGGGCAATGGGCATGGCGGCCAACAATCCTACAATCACCGTGGTCGCGGACGAGGCCGACACTCCGGCAGCCGGCGTGGTCGTGGCAACCCACGCTGCCAGATTTATAGAAGTCACAGCCATACAGCCGTGTACCGCTACAAAAGGTACACGGAACCAGCGCCGCATGCAAACATGGCGGTGGCAGGAGGCTCACCGGCGAATGTACAGGCGGATGCGTGGTTCCCCGACACCGGCGCCTCCACGTATGCATCGCCGGACGAGCAGCTGGTCGGGCAGTCCGAGATGCACACCGGCGGCGACGTCCTAAAAGTGGGCAATGGCGCAGGTTTGAATATCTCCCGAGTTGGTCATACGATTATCCCATCCAATTCCAAATTACTAAATATGTCTGATATACTGCTTGTTCCGAACCTGTCATTATCTCTTTTATCTGTTTATCGTTTCACTAATGACAACGACGTTTTCTTTGAGTTTCATAAGGATTCATTTTTTTGTGAAGGATTGCACTACTCAGGTAACTCTTCTTAAAGGTTCCACGGTAGGCGGTTTGTATAAATTGTTGGTGCCACGGTCGCATTTTGCATTCCTAACGGCAAAAGCTCCACCCTCAATTTGGCATCAACGATTGGGACACCCACATAAACAAGCCCTTCAACGAGTCCTCAAACACTGTCTGGTCACGTCAAATAAAGCTCGTGCGTCAGAAGTCTGTTCGGCGTGTCAACTTGGCAAGTCGGCTCGCTTTCCCCTAGATAGAGTTCTTACTTCAAGTTTTAATATTTTAGATTTATTGTATACGGATACTGGGGGCCTTCCCCAGTTGTTTCAGATTCTGGTTATCGTTATTGTTTTTTGTTCGTAGACGACTGTACTCGTTTTTGTTGGTTTTATCCCTTACGGTTAAAATCGGATATATATAATTTCTTTGATTTGTTTCGGGTGATGGTAGAACGGCGGTTTTCCCGTTCTATCAAAGCTATTCAGTCCGATTTAGGCGGTGAGTATCGTCGCCTTCACAAAATATTCAAGTCTCTAGGCATTACACACAGACAATCGTGTGGTTATACCCACGAACAAAACGGGCGAGTTGAACGCCGGAATAGACATATTGTCAAAACCGGTTTGGCCCTGTTAGCCGAAAGCTCAGCTCTGTTAAAATATTGGGACTATGCTTTTGAAACAGCAACCCAATTAATTAATTGCTTACCTTCATCAGATATATCTTATGAAACCCCACACTTTCGTCTACACAAAACACCCCCACCATACACTTTTTTACGTGTCTTTGGGTGTAAGTGTTACCCTTATCCAAGGCCGTACAATCGGCATAAGATTGAGTACCGCTCTGCACCCTGTGTCTTCCTAGGTTACCCAGTCTCTTTTAGGGGATACCGCTGTATAGACTTAACTACAAGGAAGATATTTATCTGTCGACATGTGCGGTTTGATGAGTCAATCTTCCCGTTTGCTTTGCAGACTCCTTTGCAGGTTGACTCTAGTTTGGATCCCGCTCCTGCACCCTGGGGAGCTGGGCCCGTTGTGGTACACCCCGGCAACACACCAGTTCTGGATAAACCGCCTCTTGCACAACAGCCAACACCCATGGCTATAGAAGGGCCACCCCAGGCTGTTACAAAATGCGGTCGACCCCCGGGTCGTGCTAAACGTACCCGCCCTCAGGTTCACCCTTAGGCAGAGAATCATGTCATGCGCACCAGGTGAAAAACTCGGGGCACAGACGAGCAGTTCTATGCCCTTAACACCACTGTGGACCCCACTTGCTACTCTCAGGCCGTGGGCCACCCGTAGTGGCGGGATGCCATGGATCAGGAGTTTAATTCTCTCATGCATAATAGTACGTGGCAACTCATCCCGGCAACCTCGAATATGAATGTTATTGGGTGCAAATGGATCTTCCGTACCAAGCGCAAAGCCGATGGGACCATTGAACACTATAAAGCCCGTTTAGTGGCGAAAGGGTTCAATCAGGTAGCCGGAGAAGATTTCTTCGACACCTTTAGCCCTATAGTCAAACCGACTACGGACCGCATTTTGTTTTCTCTTGCAGTGTTTCACAAATGGGTGTTACGTCAACTAGATATACACAACGCTTTTCTGAATGGGCGTCTATCTGAAACTGTCTACATGAAACAACCTCCCGGCTATGAGGATCCAGCTCACCCAGGACACGTCTGTCACTTGCAGTGTTCTCTCTATGGGCTCAAGTAGGCCCCCAAAGCCTGGTTCAACCGCTTACATGAGTTCTTGACATCAACAAGTTTTTTGGCATCCAAAACCGATGTCTCACTCTTTTATTATACAGCAGGTGACTCACGAGTATACTTATTAGTCTATGTGGATGATATAATTATGATGGGCAACGACTCGGCGTTGATCGACGCCCTCCTTCGTCAGTTGTCGTAAGCTTTCAAGATTAGGGATCTGGGTACACCGAAAATCTTTCTAGGGATAGAAACGGTGTCTTCTGCTGAGGGGCTCATTCTTTCTCAGCGACGGTACATGAAAGACATCCTCACTAGGTCCGGAATGACAGACTGTAAGGCCTTAGCCACTCCGGCTGCAGTCACCCAGCCTGCTACACCCTCCTTAACTCCGTTCGAGAACCCGACACAGTATCGCCGGATCGTAGGGGTACTCCAGTACCTAACCATCACCCGGCCTGATCTCTCTTATTCTGTTAACAGACTGTGTTAGTTCATGCACTCTCCAACTGATGATCACTGGGCGCTACTCAAGCGGGTCCTGCGTGTTATGAATAAAGTGTAATGGTTTTGATATGCCAAATTTGTATTTGTAGATCCCCCAATTTTATTTCATAGGTCTAGTAGAGTCTTAGACCATGATCGCGAAATTATTTAATTATCAAAAGAGAAAAACAGAGGAAAATGGATGAAAATAGAAGAAGAAGATATAAAGCCGAAAATCAACAATTTGTCTGGAGAAAATGACAAATTGAAGAAGAAGTTGAATGATATGAATTTACGTCGCTACTACTCAAAGAAGATATCCCAGAAGAATTTTCGTGAAGAAAATTAATATTGGAAGAATGCATGAAGTTGACTTGGAGATCAAGCATCTATGGAAAGAAAGAAGTACATCAAATATGATTGGAGATTTAATCAAAAGCTGTACGGACGAAGTGGATGATGCTTGATATATTATTTGAAATAGCTCAAGTTTGAAACTCACCATCAACAATTTTACAGGGTAAAATTTGAGAAGTCAAATTAAATTAATCTGATGGAGTTGGGCGCTAGTTTAAGCTTTGGGCGCCGATTACAAGTGGAAATTGGGAAGCAATTTCACTTGGGTGGCAATTGAGATGCAATTGCACTTGGGAGCCAATTCAAAGGAATTGGGAGCCGATTTCATAGAAATTGAAATTGGGAGCTAGTTTCGAAGCAATTGAAATTGGGAGCCAGTTTCTAGTTTAAGCTTTGGGCGCCGATTACAAAGCTTTGGGCGCCGATTACAAGTGGAAATTGGGAAGCAATTTCACTTGGGTGGCAATTGAGATACAATTGCACTTGGGAGCCAATTCAAAGGAATTGGGAGATTACAAGTGGAAATTGGGAAGCAATTTCACTTGGGTGGCAATTGAGATGTAATTGCACTTGGGAGCCAATTCAAAGGAATTGGGAGCCTGCAATTGCACTTGGGAGCCAATTCAAAGGAATTGGGAGCCGATTTCATAGAAATTGAAATTGGGAGCTAGTTTCGAAGCAATTGAAATTGGGAGCCAGTTTCAGAGAAATTGAGATTAATTGAAATCGGGAGCTAGTTCAGAGAAATTGAAATTGGGAGCAAGTTTCAAATGGAATCAATTCAAGTTGGGAGCCAATGTAGAATTGAAATTGGGAGCCAATTCAAGTTGTAGTATGGGATGCAATGGGAGCCAATGTAGAATTGAAATTGGGAGCCAATTCAAGTTGTAGTATGGGATGCAATTCAGATTGGGGACCAATTAAAAGAAGACATTGATGAGCAATTGAATTGAGATGAAATTCAAAGAGAAGTCCAATTTCGAAGTCAACATTGAGAAGTAATTGGAGCACCAGGAGATGTTGGGAGCCAATTGCAAGTCAAAGTCAATTGGGAGTCAATTACAATGGAGAAATTCAAATTGGGTGCCAATTACAAGCCAATTGAAATTGGGTGTCAATTACAAAGGAGAAATTCAAATTGGGTGGAAGTTCAAAGCCAGTTTGAAGTCTGAGAACACCCAGACGTGAGAATGAAGAAGATGAAGCAGAACTCACAGTGAAAAATATTCTCACAAGGAAAATACTAGTCTAACTAGTATGGGATTAAAATAAAGATTATTTTTGAATCCCAGAGATACAAGGACCACTTCTGAGCTAATCAGAGAAGCCATTCTACACCAAAACTGAGACCCAGATATTTCCACTCAACGTAAAACCAGAGGAATATCAGATGAAGTTTGGGAGCTCATTTACATGGAGATGAAGATCTTTCAAACGGCTAGCTTATCTCTTTCTGACATTTTTGCAGAAGATAAGATAAGATCTCTGACATGGGAGCGTCTCTTTCCAACGGACGAATTCTCATCACCAGCTATAAAATGATGAAGATGTGAAGACTTGAAGAAGGACAGAGCAGTAAATAAGAGCAGAAGAGCATACAACGAACTCAAAAATAAGAGAGCAGAAAATTCGAATCCATCAAAGGATCGAATAGAGCAATTAAGCTTAAAAGAGCTAAAATCTTCAAGTGTGAGAAAAAGAACTCAGAGAGCTTCAAGAGAAAAATATTTAGAGAGTTCTTAAGCAGAGCAAAAATATCAAGTGCTTTACTTGATATATTCAAAGAGAGAAAACACTCAGAGCTGTCAAGAGAAATCATTCCAGAGTGTTTATCTTCATCAAAGAGACCTGCGCATCATTGAAGATCATCTACAGAGTCTCAGAAGTTGGAAGCAATACAACACTTGTTTTGGAGCAAAACAAGAGAAGGGAGGAAAGTAGCACGGAGCTGTGAAATCCTGGATTGTCACACGGAGCTGTGAGATCCGAAGCAGCAGTGTCGGAGGCACTGGGCGTGATTGGTGTGGGCTTGGTGATCAAAGCACCAGATCACGGGATACGTTTCTACCGGAGTGTGGAAGACGGGGGGAAAGTAACGCGGAGTCGTGAAATCCTGGGATAGTTGCGCGGCGACGTGAAACCCGAAGCAACAGTGTGGTGTCACTGGGCGTGATTAGTGCGGGCTTTGTGATCAAAGCACTAGATCACGGAAATTCATTGTATCTTGGAACCAAGGAGTGGTAGATATAGTGAATTGGCTCTTGGAGAAAAGAGCAAGTGGAGTAGGAGGATTACACCACCTCGCGAACCACTATAATTGTCTTGTGTTCTTTACTGCTTTCTTTACATACCGCTCTTTACATATACGCTCTCACAAAGATATACTGCTCACACAATCTCACACACACTTTATGTTTATTTATTTCCGCTGTGCACCATACTCTAACAATCTAGTTAAGAGTTTTGGTTTATCTCTGTCTTAGCAATTATTGTGCTGTGCGAAAAAGTTTGAAAGTCTATTCACCCCCCCCCCCCCCTCTAGACTTTCACCCTACCTCTTTTGGGACCAACAATTGGTATCAGAGCCTGTAGCCTATTTGAGTCAGTTTGTACCAACCTTTGGTATTTAAACACGTTGCCCAACTGGTTTAACTATTTTTGACTGCTAGGCTGATCCATTCTACAAAGTGTGTGAATTGGATTAATCTTTCATATCTCTCGTGATGATGATGAAGAAAGATTTAGCTCAAAATCTATTATTCTCTCTTGATAAATTTGATGATTGGAAAGTTCGTATGCAGGTACACTTATCAGCTTTACACGATGAAATGTGGGAAGTTATTTCCACTGGCCCTATAGAAATATTAAAAATCAATACGGCGTTTGTTATATCCCCGGATGCTCCACAGTACGTACAAAAGCCAAAACCGGAATGGACATCGGACGATAGAACGCGGAATAATCTTGACAATATTGCCAAGGATATTCTATTCAAAGCTGTTGATGATACAATATTTCCGAAGATCCGAAAGTGTGCCACTGCCAAAGAAATATGGGAAACTCTCATCAAGATTGGCGAAGGAGATGAACAAGAAAAAGACAATAAGCTCACAATCGCCATGAAGAAGTTCGAAGATTTCAAAATGCTCTCAAATGAAAGTGTTGCAGACATGGAAGCTCGAATGATCAAAGTTCTTGGAGAGATTAGTGATCTTGGCAAAAATATTAGCCAAAAAGAAATTAATCTCAAAATCCTACGAGGCTTACCATCTGCATGGGATATGAAGGTTATGGCTATGCGCGATCACCGAGATCTAAGAATGTTGTCAACAGACAAATTATTTAGTGATCTAAAAGCATATGAGTTCGAAATGAAGGCCAAAGATGATGATGTTCATGAAGCTCGAAATTCTGCTCTAATGGCCGAACAACCGTCAACCTCCAGGTCAGTAGAAAATAATGTTGATTTTATGACTGACGAACAATTTGCTCTTTTTGTCAAAAAGTTTAGAAGGTTTATGCGAAAAGGAGACAACAAAAATTCTGCTCGTGGAAAATTCATCTCTCGCATAACACAAGAAGAAAAAGTCGAAGAAAATAAGGATTTATGCTACAATTGCCGCAAACCCGGACATTTTAAAACAAACTGTCCGTATCCGATCGTTAGCAAGTATCAAGGCAAAAATGTTGAATCTACGCCGAACAAATCCGAAAGCAAAAGGTTCAAGCGCGACAAAAGAAAAGCTCTCGTTAGCAACGAACCAAACGAAAATGATGATTCGGAGGATTCATCATCAAGCGATGAAAGCTCATATTCGAATGATGATACGGCGCTAATATGCAAGTCAAATGAGTTGAGTACAAGTGAAGATTGTCTTATGGCTCTTGAAGCAGAGGAAGAAGAGGTAAGTTCTAATTCTTTCAATTCTGTTAATTCCTCTTTTTCTCGTGAATCTATTGACAATCTAATGCGAGAATGTCAAGAGATTATGCTCACTCATCCTCAACTCAAGGAGCGCAATAATATTCTAATTCTTGAAAAAGAAGAAATGAATAAAAAATTGCAAGATGCTTTACTTGAAGTGAGTAAATTGAAGAATGAAAATATTCATCTTCAAGAAGAGTGTAAAGCAAGAGAGGTTAGAGAACATAATCTTAGAGCTACTATTGCTACGTTCACTAATTCGTCTAAAATTATAGATAAAATGGTGAGCATGCAAAAGCCATCAGGAGATAGAACCGGAATTGGTTATGACTCCACATGTTCTCAAACCCCTCAAAATCTGACTAATTCTACTACTACTTTAAATAATAAAGTTCAAGTGGTAAAATTTGTTAAAAGTCACAATAGCACGATGAGACAAGGACTTGGCTATCAATCAAACGCAAAGTTGAATGTTGAAAGGCCGAAACAAGTTTATACTACGGCAAAGCAACAAAAATTCTACAAGCAAAGATATGCCAAAGAGTCAAGTGCAAAAAGATTTCATAGAAAAGAGGGAAGCTTTTCTAGAAATAAAGTTGGGAGATTTTATCCCACTCAAAAAGATTGGTTGTGCAATAGATGTAATACTTTTTATAGATCAAAACAACCATTCTCTTCCCAGGTGCCAAAATATAAAAATAATTTTCAAAACCCGGCGCCAAAAATATTTTCTAAAGTGAGTTATGATTATCGTGTCTCAAATGGTTACAAATCGCCTCATCTTAATTCAATAAGATCAAGGTGGGTTTGGTTACCAAAAATCACTAACAGTAAAGGACCCAAGCAAGTATGGGTACCTAAAATTAATTAATCTTTTTTGCAGGATGTTTGGTACATCGATAGTGGTTGCTCACGCCACGTGACTAGAAATAAATCATATCTAGTGAATTTCAAAGAAATCGATGGACCAAAAGTTATATTCGGAGGAAATCAAAATTATGGAATTACAAAAGGAGTTGGCACGATCAAGAAAAATGGTTTGAAGATTGAAGATGTTTCTTTCGTTGAAGGATTAAAATTTAATTTGTTGAGCACTAGTCAATTTTGTGATAAAGGCTATCTTGTAGAATTTTCTAAAGATAATTGCCTAATCAAAAATGAGCTCACAAATGAGATTATTTTATCTGGAAAACGGCGAAAGAACATGTATATTGTGGATTGGAGCACTAGCAAAGATTCAGTGTGCTTAATGGCCAGAAATTCAAATGAAGCTAATTGGGAATGGCACAGAAAGCTCAACCACTTAAACTTCAAGACCATCAATCAGCTTGCAAAGAAGAATCTAGTAGAAGGCTTGCCAGATATTATCTTCAAGAAGGACCAAGTGTGTGATGCATGCCAACGCGGAAAGCAAATCAAATCATCATTCAAATCAAAGACACACGAGTCAACGTCAAGACCGCTAAGCTTACTACATATGGACTTATTTGGACCAGTTGATCCAATAAGTGTAAGTGGTAAGAAATATACTCTCGTTGTTGTTGATGATTTTTCCAGGTACACTTGGACCGTGTTTCTCAAGAAGAAAAATGAAGTTGAGCAAGTTCTACCGAAGCTGTTGAAGCAACTACAAAATGAGAAAGAATTGCAAATATCAAAAATACGAACGAATCGCGGAACCGAGTTCATAAATGAAGTTATACAAGCTTTTTGCAATTCACATGGAATTTCTCATCAATTATCTGCCGCAAGAACACCGCAACAAAACGGTGTTGCCGAAAGAAGAAACCGAACGCTCAAAGAAGCCGCACGAGTGATGATTAGTGCTGCCTGTCTCCCGAAACGATATTGGGCGGAAGCTATCAACACTGCTTGTTACACGCAAAATCGAAGCATGATCCATAAGCAGCACAAGAAGACGCCATATGAGCTATATAAAGGGAGAAAACCAAATATTGGTTATTTTCATATTTTTGGATGCAAATGTTTTATTCATATTAATGATAAATTGCATCTAAAAGCTTTTGATGAGCGTGCAGATGAAGGAATTTTTCTAGGATATTCAGCTACCAGCAAGGCGTACAGAGTTCTGAATAAAAGATCAATGGTGGTTGAAGAATCCATACACGTGGTATTTGATGAAAAATCACAGATCAAGAATGATGCACTGGACGAAGAAATTGCACAAAATGGTAACAAGTGTCATATTGATTTTTGTGATACTAATGATACGTGTGAAGATGATGTTTTGCAGGGAATGGATGAGTTGGAAATTAATTCTCTAGAAAATCCCATCCCTCACCCAGAAGAAGTTGGAAATTCTTTAAATAATAATTTTGGGAGTGATGCCTCACGTGGGAATGGAAATGCAGTACAAGTTGGTGATCCAATTAATGATCAAATTGCATGTGATGTTGGTAATCAATTTCAACACAATTTAATTGATGAAATTCGAACCAACACTGCAAATTCACAACAAATGGATCCACCCAGTACCATGCACCCATTTCAACCAGATTTAAGATGGCTCAAAAAATCACCCTCCAGAATTAATTATTGGGAATATTCATGAAGGCGTGAAAACAAGATCATCTACCATGGAAGCATTGTTCACGTGTTATCTATCTCAGATTGAACCAAAAGAAATTGACGAAGCTCTCAATGATCCGGATTGGATAAATGCTATGCAAGAGGAGCTCGATCAATTCAAAAGAAATGATGTTTGGGAACTTGTTCCAAGACCGCCGAACCACAACGTTGTAGGAACCAAATGGGTCTTCCGGAACAAAGCAAACGAAGAAGGCGTGATTGTTAGGAATAA
This sequence comes from Ipomoea nil, assembly GCF_001879475.1. Lineage (NCBI taxonomy): Eukaryota > Viridiplantae > Streptophyta > Magnoliopsida > Solanales > Convolvulaceae > Ipomoea > Ipomoea nil. Next base: position 639,946 of record NW_017619458.1, read on the forward strand.
AGCAAGGCTCGTTGCAAAAGGATACTCTCAAGAAGAAGGAATTGATTTTGATGAAACCTTTGCACCAGTGGCCCGACTTGCAGCAATCAGAATTTTCCTAGCCTACGCCGCACACAAAGATTTCACCGTTTATCAAATGGACGTGAAAAGCGCATTCTTGAATGGTCTACTCGAAGAAGAAGTTTATGTCGAACAACCCCCAGGTTTTGAGGTAAAAGGCGAAGGTGATAAAGTCTACAAACTTAAAAAGGCAATGTATGGGTTGAAACAAGCACCTAGAGCTTGGTATGATACTTTGTCAATGTTCTTGATAAGCTGTGGATTCACCAAAGGCCTTGTTGACAAAACTCTATTTAGAATTCAAGATGGTGATCATATTTTATTAGAGCAAATATATGTTGATGATATTATTTTTGGAAGCACTAACAATTTTTTGTGTGAGAAATTTTCGAAGCTTATGCAGAATAAATTCGAAATGAGCATGATGGGTGAATTGAATTACTTCTTGGGCTTACAAGTCAAACAACTGAAAGAAGGAGTATTCATCAATCAAGCAAAGTACACCCGCGACTTGATAAAGAAGTGTAACACCCCAGATTTTCAAGACATTTAAAACTTATAATAAAGGTAGAATCTTATTAAATCCCAAGATATAAATACAAGCGTTCGGGGTGCTATGCCACACCTGGGCTAGAGAACCCAAGTGCACAGGCTAACTAACTAATATCCTCAAAGCGTAAATATGTAAACGTGGCACACAGGCCAAAAGGGAAACTATCTACTTCTAAGTTCTAGCGCACTCCAGTGACTTAATCTTCTGTGCCTGAAAGCCAAATATATCTGTTCAGCGAGAGATGCTGGTAACCCACTCCAACGCGTTGAAATACAATACATATAGAGATATATATAGATATACGAAAACCATTTTGAGCATGAAGATATATCCTACGAACTCTAGTTTTAAAACCGGGAATGACTCGACAGATAAGGCCAGGCACAAGCACAGTTATAACGAGCATATGCAGTTCACAACAGATAAGGCAGGCAAGGCAGAGCATAAACAATGATCATAACCCAACATGAACAATCCCCAAAATAAATCCCATAGTCACATCCCCAAGACACTCATAATCACCACTCATCCATATCACAACACATAACACACTTTGTTGGCGCCACAGGACCAATCGCATGCCCATACATGAGGGTCAGCGCATATAGCTCTGACACGGCCCGCAGCACCCTGCCCCGTATCGCAACACGGAGGGGTCGATCGCAACCGACCGATGAACCGCAGCTCATCATAATGTTTGATCGCAACCAAACAGTGGACCGCAGCCCAAGAGAGTGTGTTATCTGACTGTAGCCAGGAATTCCCATCTGACTACAGCCAGCCTCTCAACCGCAGCTCAGGAAAGATGTCATCTGATTGCAGCCAGGAATTCCCATCTGACTACAACCAGCTTCTGGACCGCAGCCCAGGATACCGTCATCCGACTACAGCCAGGAATTCCCATCTGACCATAGCCGGCTTCTGAACCGCAGCTCAGGATAGCCAATCCGATCGCAACCGAATTGGGGTAACACGCACACATAACACATAGCAAGCACATGCAACCCACATTACGCATTAGGAAGGGGGAGAAAACGTATAATAAAACCTATGCGTGATCCATCACTTACTAAGAATAGTCCTAAAGGGTTCATACTCCTTCCACCTAGGTCAACGGGATACCAATTCAACTAGCATGCAATATAATAGACTCATAAACCTACGAACGGTACCCGAAATATCAAACTAGACATAGGCACGACAAACGGGGTCCGTTGGGACACCACGGGGATCGGGGAAACATCAAACGGGGAAGCCGGGGTCCCGAGGGGGGGGAATTTCCAGCGGGTAGCCGGTGGGTGGGGGTCCACCCGCCGGCTGCCCACCGGGCAATACTGTTCCGGGCAGCGGGTCGCCGGCGGGCAGCTGCCCGCTGCCGGAACAGTGTTCTCGGCCGTGGGTAGGTGGCGGGTCCCCTACCCCCCACTGACTCTTTCATCAACTTTTCGCCCCGGGAACCGTTGTGGAACCCGAAACCATGCTTAGACACTTTACAACGCAATTAACGACAACACGTAGACAATTAACGGATCAATTACGAGAAACGAACGACACATAACCTATCATGCTTTTCTAAATATAATCAACACCCAAACATGCGATTTCCCCACCCGATAATCCAAGAATAAGATCATACGATACAACCTAGGGTTCTAATTACTTTTATATCAACAAGAATACGATTCATCTTCTAATTGCAAGATTCGGTAAGAATAACACACAACATCAAGGATGCCAATTAATCATCAAGAACATCATAATCATCAAGAACAACACATAATCATCAAGGATCCCGAATTAATCATCAAGAATATCATCATTATCAAGAAACTCCCAATTATCAAGATTATCAAGATTCCCCATGGAATCATCAAATCAACATCAATAATAATCATCATAATTTCGCCATTCACAATAATATGGGGGAAAACCCTAAGGGGAAATCATAGCTATGAAAATAGGTTTTGTTGAGACATGGGTTACCTCTTAGCCTTAATTAATTCCTTGGCTATGAAGGGTCTTTCTTTAAGCTTTCTTGCTTTCTTGATTTCTTCTAAGGGGATTCTTGGAGCACTTTGGGGTGGTGGAACATTTATTATGGTGGGGGGTTCTAGGTGCCTCTTAAGTCCCCTATTTATATATTTAAGAGTCCTGGTTAGGAACTAATATTATAGGCTTGCTAATTCTATTCCTTTTGGAACTAAGGATTGGGTTTAGGGATAAGGGTCCATGGTCCATAGTGGACCATATTAATTAATTAAAGGGAATCCTAATCGTAGTCTGAATAGTAAAAGGCCTACTTCCTTTATTCCTAATAGGCTTAGGACTCTAATTTAGGCAAGGGTCCACGGTTCATGGTGGACCTTTATTAATTAATTAAAGGAAACCTAACCGAATTAAATCATATTTAATTATTATTAACGGGATTAATTTAATAATTAATCCGGGATTGAAGGCCGTAACACGGGGTGTTACACTCTCCCCCCCTTACGAGAAGCTTCGTCCCCGAAGCTTGGAAATCATTGCAGGGTTAACGAGTCAAGAGAAGAACCGTTGTCCTATAGAGAAGGTATTTCACGGGGAAATTGTATACTTGCACGCCTATGTGTGTTGGGTTTTTGGGAGCGATTAGGTTTTACAGGGTTAAGAGAGTGGGTTTCAAACTTGAGGACACGGTGAATTCAGGAATTAGGATCAAGTTTTCGAGATTGCAACTTAGGTTGTGAGGTTTCCACTTGTATGGAATCGTTAAAACATGGGATTGAGAATGGGGTCTGAAGGGTAGAAAGGGTTTTGAAATAAGGAAGGGACCGATTTTCCGAGGGAGTGAAAGGAATTCGGCTAGGATGGGTTAAGGTTTCTCGATCCCAAGTGAATAATCTGGTTAGATGCTTTGATCACGATGCGCCGACGAGCTGATGATCCTCCTTCCTTGGTGTTGGTGCTTGCTTGACTTTAAGATCCTTGTTAGACCTTGCTTCCCAGGCTAAGGTGTCATCCTTCTCTTCTTTCTCGAGGGAATTTCCCGTGGTTATTCAACACTTACTTCTTTAATGCGCCCAAGGTCTTGACCGAGTTGGGTCAACCAAGCCAATCTCTTAGGGTGCATTTCCCAAATTCTTCCCAAAGTCTCTTGGGAGTCGATGGATTTTGGGTTGAATTTCTCTTCTTATTGAATTTCATCTCCTCTTTAGTGGATGAAATTCTTAGTAAGACTTCATGTCTTACCCGAGGTTCAGCATTGTTGTGCCCTGTTTGTGTTATTCTTAATGATGAAGGTGTCCTTGCGTGCCCTTTTTCTTTTAAAGCGCAGTCGGTTACCAAATCTCGTTGTGGGATGACTCGGCGAATTTACGAGTCACCCCATCTCCTTGTAGGTCCTTAATGACCCTTGAAGTCTTGGTGCGAAATGTGTTCTTCACCCTTTTGCTTAGCACCATGGGATACGTAGTTCTTGATTCCATACAACTTGTAAGGAGTCCTCTGATTTGCTCGAACGATGTCCATGGTTTGGAGGAGTCCCGATCCCTCCTTAGCATTTGACTTTTAAGGTTTTCGTGGGTTCTTAGTACGAGTTCCCAACTCGCCTCCTTGGTTTGCGCAATCCTTTACGCCAAACATCCCTAGTCGGTTGTATCGTAGGATCCGATTTCAATTACTCGTGCAATGTAATTGATTGTGATTTCCCGATGGTGTCTCGTGCGTCAAGGTCTTTTACGTAGGACACTATGTTTAGGTGGTCCATGGTTCCTTACCCAAGACTCACATTCCTCAATCGAGGCACACAAGTGCGCCACAAATCAATAAAATGAGGGGTTAAGAAATCAGCACATTGTACCAGTGGGCGCGAGGTGGGCGGTCGTCCGCCTGCCAAGCTCCTGCCAAGGACCCGCCAAGGTCCCGTCAAGGACTCGTTGGGGACCCGCAGGAAAGTGACTAGGAATAGTCAATTCCTTCGGGAAAGACCCCAAAAATGCACAGATTCATGTCCTGACAAGTCCCATGCCCTTGTGCACAATAAAAGGGACTTGGATACATAGGATGACCCATCGTACAATGTTCATTGATCCTTAAGCACGAGTTCTAGAGGTAGATATACATATATATATATATATATATATATATATATATATATATATATATATATATATATATATATATGTTTTCTTGGTCTGGGTTTAAAGGGGTGTAAGGAGTGCAAGGGCTAGGTTCCAAAGTCGAGGGGCGGATAGGGTCGATGTCTCAAGGTCGTAATACAGGAAGGAAGGTTGCCACCTTGTACGGGTTCGTCTGTAATGAGGGATCAAGAGCGAGGTTTGGAGTGAAAGGATGGATTCTTTAACGAAATGGTACTTGATTGGAAAGGGGAGGGAAAGGGGCTAAGGACTCTTGGCTTTGAGTGATTATGCCTGTTTGGGGCTTGGTTTTGGCGTGCAGTCGAACTGGTGATCCCTTTTCCTTGGCTTTGTTTGATTCTAAGATTTTCGTTTGATCTTCTCTTCCCGTGTCGAAGTCCCCTTCGTTTCTATGGCTTCCAGGGGAATTCTCGTGATGGTTTCCGTGCACGTTCCCCTCGGATGTCCAGAAGTCTGGACCCAGTCGGTTTAGTGGGTCAAACCCCTAGGTCTTGACTCCTAATCCTCGCCGAGGGTTCTTAAGGGTAAGGGGGGTTTCGGGTTAGTCTTTCTTGTTCTATTGGGTTTCATCCCTTCCTTGGTGGATGAAATTCTTAGCAAGGATTTATGTCCTCCTCGAGGTTCGGCCTGTTGCACCTATTTGACGATGTTTTCTGTAGCGAGGGCCCCTGACACATTGAACGTATTTGTTTGCCCGCTCTTGTCAACGCATGGCGTTCTTCGGTGGCGTACGTACAGGCTATGGTTTCTCGTGAAGCCTTCACGGTTTTCGTGCAAGGGTGGGGTGATACGTATTCGTAACCTCCACCTACTTCGCCGATTCCTATCTAACAACTTATTTTAATATTGAATCAATGAATGTCGGTTCTTCACGCCCCTGGGCAGGGTAAGGGCCTTATGCTGCTCTACGTTTGTAACAGGGTTTCCAAACGGAGTGGGGATAAGAACTTAGAGTAAGGGCAAACAATTTAGGGTTTCCGAGGGTTTGGGTTAAGCGTAACAAAGGGTGAGCAAGGTCATGACGGTTGCGAATTTTCTCTTAAGGTAATTAAGGATTCGGGGTGGGTGTTTTCAACAAATAGGGGTATCAAGATGCTGGGGTTTCAGGGCGGATGATATTTTAAATTGGGGTGGTGGGGTTGCAAGGTGTCGCGATATACTTACCTTGCACCCAAGGATTCGACTAATGGTGTCGTTCCTTTGCTTCTTTAATAGATGTCCTAGTTCTCCTTCCTATTTGTTGTAGCCGCAACCCGGGTTCGCCGAGATAAGGCAACTTGTCGGAAGGTGCATGTCATTTGTCTGACTCGGGGGTTATCGTGGTTATCCTGGGTTGGTGCGTATTGCAGTCTGTCCCCTTTAGCAGTCCTGACTGTAACGCCTCTTCTTAGTAGTCATCCAAATTTTCCTTTTCTTTGGTCAGGGTCCTTGTCAAGTCTTTTGACGGGAGTTAGGACGAGGCAATTTATCGGGTAAGTGTACGTTACCCAGTTGTGGAAGTAAACTTATCTATTCGCACCCATACCTGGTGTGGTAAGCGTAGGGGGAGGTTCCTTTAAGTTAGAGAGGGATGAACTGAGGGGAGGTTATGTGTAGGTTTCACAATCTCACTGCGCGTCCTAAGATTCCTGGATCCTATGTTCCTAAGTACCTAGAGTTCAAGCCTAGTGTCCTAAAGTCCGGTCTTAAGAGTCTTATCCTAGGTCAAACTTAGGCTCTGATACCAACTGTAACACCCCAGATTTTCAAGACATTTAAAACTTATAATAAAGGTAGAATCTTATTAAATCCCAAGATATAAATACAAGCGTTCGGGGTGCTATGCCACACCTGGGCTAGAGAACCCAAGTGCACAGGCTAACTAACTAATATCCTCAAAGCTTAAATATGTAAACGTGGCACGCAGGCCAAAAGGGAAACTATCTACTTCTAAGTTCTAGCGCACTCCAGTGACTTAATCTTCTGTGCCTGAAAGCCAAATATATCTGTTCAGCGAGAGATGCTGGTAACCCACTCCAACGCGTTGAAATACAATACATATAGAGATATATATAGATATACGAAAACCATTTTGAGCATGAAGATATATCCTACGAACTCTAGTTTTAAAACCGGGAATGACTCGACAGATAAGGCCAGGCACAAGCACAGTTATAACGAGCATATGCAGTTCACAACAGATAAGGCAGGCAAGGCAGAGCATAAACAATGATCATAACCCAACATGAACAATCCCCAAAATAAATCCCATAGTCACATCCCCAAGACACTCATAATCACCACTCATCCATATCACAACACATAACACACTTTGTTGGCGCCACAGGACCAATCGCATGCCCATACATGAGGGTCAGCGCATATAGCTCTGACACGGCCCCGCAGCACCCTGCCCCGTATCGCAACACGGAGGGGTCGATCGCAACCGACCGATGAACCGCAGCTCATCATAATGTTTGATCGCAACCAAACAGTGGACCGCAGCCCAAGAGAGTGTGTTATCTGACTGTAGCCAGGAATTCCCATCTGACTACAGCCAGCCTCTCAACCGCAGCTCAGGAAAGATGTCATCTGATTGCAGCCAGGAATTCCCATCTGACTACAACCAGCTTCTGGACCGCAGCCCAGGATACCGTCATCCGACTACAGCCAGGAATTCCCATCTGACCATAGCCGGCTTCTGAACCGCAGCTCAGGATAGCCAATCCGATCGCAACCGAATTGGGGTAACACGCACACATAACACATAGCAAGCACATGCAACCCACATTACGCATTAGGAAGGGGGAGAAAACGTATAATAAAACCTATGCGTGATCCATCACTTACTAAGAATAGTCCTAAAGGGTTCATACTCCTTCCACCTAGGTCAACGGGATACCAATTCAACTAGCATGCAATATAATAGACTCATAAACCTACGAACGGTACCCGAAATATCAAACTAGACATAGGCACGACAAACGGGGTCCGTTGGGACACCACGGGGATCGGGGAAACATCAAACGGGGAAGCCGGGGTCCCGAGGGGGGGGAATTTCCAGCGGGTAGCCGGTGGGTGGGGGTCCACCCGCCGGCTGCCCACCGGGCAATACTGTTCCGGGCAGCGGGTCGCCGGCGGGCAGCTGCCCGCTGCCGGAACAGTGTTCTCGGCCGTGGGTAGGTGGCGGGTCCCCTACCCCCCACTGACTCTTTCATCAACTTTTCGCCCCGGGAACCGTTGTGGAACCCGAAACCATGCTTAGACACTTTACAACGCAATTAACGACAACACGTAGACAATTAACGGATCAATTACGAGAAACGAACGACACATAACCTATCATGCTTTTCTAAATATAATCAACACCCAAACATGCGATTTCCCCACCCGATAATCCAAGAATAAGATCATACGATACAACCTAGGGTTCTAATTACTTTTATATCAACAAGAATACGATTCATCTTCTAATTGCAAGATTCGGTAAGAATAACACACAACATCAAGGATGCCAATTAATCATCAAGAACATCATAATCATCAAGAACAACACATAATCATCAAGGATCCCGAATTAATCATCAAGAATATCATCATTATCAAGAAACTCCCAATTATCAAGATTATCAAGATTCCCCATGGAATCATCAAATCAACATCAATAATAATCATCATAATTTCGCCATTCACAATAATATGGGGGAAAACCCTAAGGGGAAATCATAGCTATGAAAATAGGTTTTGTTGAGACATGGGTTACCTCTTAGCCTTAATTAATTCCTTGGCTATGAAGGGTCTTTCTTTAAGCTTTCTTGCTTTCTTGATTTCTTCTAAGGGGATTCTTGGAGCACTTTGGGGTGGTGGAACATTTATTATGGTGGGGGGTTCTAGGTGCCTCTTAAGTCCCCTATTTATATATTTAAGAGTCCTGGTTAGGAACTAATATTATAGGCTTGCTAATTCTATTCCTTTTGGAACTAAGGATTGGGTTTAGGGATAAGGGTCCATGGTCCATAGTGGACCATATTAATTAATTAAAGGGAATCCTAATCGTAGTCTGAATAGTAAAAGGCCTACTTCCTTTATTCCTAATAGGCTTAGGACTCTAATTTAGGCAAGGGTCCACGGTTCATGGTGGACCTTTATTAATTAATTAAAGGAAACCTAACCGAATTAAATCATATTTAATTATTATTAACGGGATTAATTTAATAATTAATCCGGGATTGAAGGCCGTAACACGGGGTGTTACAAGAAGTTTGGCCTTGATGGAAAATCATCGATCAAAATCCCAATGAGCACATCAATAAGGCTAGACAAAGATGAAGATGGAAAAGATGTCGATCAAACAAAATATAGAGGAATGATTGGTTCACTTCTATATCTTACTGCAAGCAGGCCAGACATTTCTTATGATGTGGGAGTGTGTGCAAGATTCCAAGCAAATCCAAAAGAAAGCCACCTCATCGCAACAAAGAAGATCATACGATATCTGAAAGGCACAATCAATGTTGGATTGTGGTATCCAAAAGGTACAGATTTTACTCTAACGGGTTTTTCAGATGCGGATTTTGCAGGTTGCAAAATAGACAGAAAAAGCACTTCCGGGACATGCCAGTTCTTGGGGGAAGGCTTGTTTCTTGGTTCAGCAAAAAGCAAAATTCTATCGCAACTAGTACCGCCGAGGCCGAATATATTGCTGCAGGAAGTTGTTGTGCGCAAATTTTGTGGATGAAGCAACAATTGAAGGATTATGGAGTTAATTATGATGACGTTAGTATTTATTGTGATAATACTAGTGCAATCGCTATCACTCACAATCCGGTGCTTCACTCAAGAACCAAACACATCGACATTCGACATCATTTTATAAGGGATCACGTTGAAAAGAAAAATCTGAAGATCGAATATATCCCTACGGAAAACCAAGTTGCTGATATTCTCACGAAGCCTTTATGCGAAACGAGATTTTCTACCTTAAGGCACGAGTTGGGAATGATCGAAATGAGCTAAGTATCACTGAACTTAAACTCTCTATTTAAATTGATACTTGTGCTCAAAATTAATTGTTTTACGTGGATAAATTGTTTTAAGTGTTTCTATGCATGTTTTTATTCGAAATATTTATGTGATAAAATTGCAATATGTGTTTGGAATTTATTTGTGTATTTGCATGTATTATTTAACGTGAGATCATATGCCATGCAAATTAATTTGATAAAATGTGCAATTCGTGATTTATTTGATAATTTGTATAAAATTGCATGTTTTAATGTGTTAATCAGGTTTTGAGTATGTGCTCATGTTTCTGTAAATTAACTAACTTGTTTGCATGAACAATTTGCTCTAAAAATGATTTACCATGTTTATTTGTTAATATATATGTGCTATGTGCAAAATGTGATTTAATATGTTATTTGTATGGTGTTTCGTATATATGCAGTATAGGTGATATAAATTGCCATAAAATGTTTTAGAAATCTAGAAATTAGTATTTTTGTTAGTTTCTAAAATATTTTGGAATCTGATTAATATGTTTTATATAAAGTTGTTTCTAATTATAAATTAGGAATATGTGTGTTAATTGTGTTAATTTCCAAATTATATGTATTTTAATTAGGAATGCCGTGTATATGTGTTTTGGTATGTGTGATTAATTATTTGTGGAATAATTTTTGCTACTAACGAGATGTTTGAGTGATATTATGTTTGTGGTACACGAATTTGAGAAGGAAATCAGGAGATAAAGGAGGAAATTTAGAGTTTAATTAGGCATCAAACCTCCCCCTATAAACTCCCACCCTTTCGAAACCTCCACTCAACCTAAACCTCCCCCCATAATCCTCTCCTAAATCAAATCTTTCCAAACAGATTTACCCTCTCTTTCTCAAATCGACACCCTCATCTCGCCTGTCAGAAATCTACTCTCTTAATCGATCCCCACAAACAAATCTCAAGAAGATCAGAACCCAAATCCTTCCTAAGTGTCTCTTCAAATCTCCACCCTCTACACCTTACGTGCATTGGGTATTTCTAAAGAGGTGTGAGCATTAAATGCTCTTGTCTGCTCATGATGACATTTTCTCTTTCCTCGTAACACTCTCTATCAGATGACTCATCTACCCTAAACTCACCCAATCGACACACCTCAACCAAAGGGTACAATTGAGAAGTCTCATCTCTTTCTCTTAAATTCGAAAAATCCCTTCGAGTCATCTTCCTCATATAAACCCCTCACTTTTATCTCAAAAACTCTTTCAAGACCTTCAGAATATCAGAAAACTCTCTCTCAAATTATCTCTCCTCGATCAATCGATCTGATCATCATGGCCCAATCTGGAAGAAAGCAAATTGATCCTATTTTTGCCCTCTCGCAACAAGTGACGAATGGGATGGTTCTCAATCCTGAGTTTTTCAGACTAGGTTCTACCAACAAGGACACGGCCGAGAAAATTCTTCAAGCTTTAAAAGACTGTGGACTGTTTGATTTCTTCACCTACAACTACTTTGGAACCTTTGAAGAAGATGTAGCCGAATTTTATCTACATGCAGCCGTTGAAAAGGACTCGATAAAATCTAAAGTTGGAGGATCAGAAGTTTCGATCACTGAAGATGACATACACAAGTGCTTCAACTTTCCTGAATCTCAGATAATGCCAGAATCTCACAGCTATGTTGTTCAAAATTTTTGGAATGAGATTCGCGGTCCTACGGCTCCAATTTTCTCTGATGTATCCGCTCATAAGAATGTATTGAAGTTTGAATATGAGATGTTGGTGGACATGATTTACAAGATTCTTGAACACAAACTGGGAAGTACTGAAGATTTGACCGCGTCAACAGTGTGCCTGATGGACGGAATCATGAAAGGAATAAAATTCAAATGGGCAAAATTTATCTACAGGAAGATGGTTATTTTTGTTCATGCTGCCAAACCAATGAAGAAACCCGTTGTAGTAGATCGATTCTATCAAAATGTTGGATATGGTCTCATCATTGGAGAACTGCTAAGGAAGAAGACAATTCCAATGAGAAAACACAAAAATATTGGAATTTACAGAGCTCTCTTCAGAAAATTCAGTCCTAATTTTGGAAAAAGGTCAAGCCAGAGAAGAGGACAAGAAGGTGGGAGTTCTACAAGTTCAAAAACACCTCAGAGTTCCAGACCGAGAAACAGCAAAGCAATCTCAACCTCAAGCAATCAAATGGGATCAAGCAATAGATCAGGAAGAGATCAAGAAGCCATCAGTACGGCTATGGCAGTTGTTCCGATCAAATATGTCGAACCAAACGTGTTGGCCGAAGGAGTTGATGATACTACAAGAATGGAATTTGCAGGAGTTGATGTGCAAATTTCGAATGATCTACAAAGAAGACTCTCAAGTCAATCTGCAGCCGAAGGAAGTGCAGGACCTTTAGTTTTTGACTCAGCGCTCATTCAAGATGATCCGGAGCTGTTGAAAGAATTGATAATGGTGCAAACTTGGAGAGAATGGAAACTTGAAAGATATCATTCTTTCATGTCAAAAATCACCCCAGATTTGATACGGAGTGAAGATTTTTCCTTGGAATGGTGTGGAACGAACGTGATGCTAGATGCACTCAACATGGATTTAAATCAAGTGTATCACATGAAGCTACACGAAAAGGCAGCCAGACAAAAAGGAAAAGCACCAATAAAAGGAGGCAATACGGCTCAAGGTCGTTTAGCCGAACAAGAGAGACAGAATGAAATATCACTTCAGTTAGCTCTACAAAGATCAGTGTATGACACACATCATTACCCAGGTAACACATCTCTTGTGGATAATGAAATTTTTGATGAAAGAACTGAAGGGACGGCACTCATTGATGTACCAATCATAAGCACTGAAAATCATATGGACATACCTGTGAAAGTCCATGATGCTTCTTTATTGATATCTGATTTGACCCCCACACCAATTAATGTGAATCTGGAGTGCAATGAACAACTTGTGGGAGCCAATGAAAAACAAGTGTCAGAAGAAAGAAGAAGAGATATACCAGTGGAAGTTGCAGTAGAAGTTGCTACTGAGAGTAGACTGCAAATCACAGAGGATTTATCCAGTGTACTGCCAGTACACAATACCGAGTCTACCATGCACATCATGAACCCTGTTCTAGAAAATGAAGATTTATTTACAGAGAACTACACGAGAACAGAGGTCTTAGAAGAAGAAATTGGTGATCTCAATCAAGAAGCCGAATCACCTGAAGAATAAGGGATGCAACTTATTGATACAGTTGTTCTTGCTGATCCGAATAGAAGTCCATTTGGATCCCCTCAAAACTTTGTGCAGATGAATGATCAAGATGATGGCATATTTTCATCCTTATGTGCCAAAGTGGCCGAATCCAGTGATGTTGTTTGTCAAACTATCGGAGAAAAATTGGTTGAACAAAACCAAATGCTAGAACAACAACACACGGATACCCGAGTCAATCTGAAAGAATTAATGGAGCATCAAAATTCTTTGAAGACTCAGATTGACAAAGTAGAAAGAATCTTGAAAGGAGAAGTGACGAAAGGCTTACTTGAAGTCATTCAGCTCATGAAGAAGGAGCGTGAAGCAGCTAAAAAGATTCACAATGAACGTCACTTGCGACAAATCAAGGCGATTCAAGATCAAGAAAGCCGAATCAACAAACTTGAAGCTGAACTCGCAGTTACAACAAATAAGCTTGACAACGTGCAAACCGTTTCCATTGAAACACACAATAGTGTTGAAACTGTGAAGGCAAATCAAGACCGAGATTTTAAGACCCTTGCATTTTTGGTTGATAACGCCAAAAGGGGGGAAGAAATTCTCAGTCACATGGCTTTGCAACAACAAGAATTTATTCTTGGAAGTCAACAACAGCCAGTAATGTCTACTCAAGGTAGAGGCCGAAGCCGCGGACAATCCTCACAAGGACCATCTCAGATTGGTTTTGCTCAGTTCGCGAATCCTAGTCTTGGTACGAGTACATCAAAGGTTGCTGAACAGCGTGGCTGGTTCGAATGCTCTAAGGGTACCGCCACTCAAACAACAATATGGACTAAGGAAAATCTACCAAGCATGATCAAGAAATGGCCTGCAGCCGATCAAGCCCAATGGATCTCGGAAAAGAATAAAGAAGAAGAAGGCAAAAGGAAAAGAACCGAGATGTGGTATGAACTAAGAGATTTCACCGGAAATATGGGCATGAATCTTGGAGAAGAAAGAAGCTTCGAAGAATGTGTCTTATGGTGGGAAAACGGAGTTCTTCCGGGCAACAATATCAAAGAAGCTTTTGGACATTACATGGCCGGACAGCTTACAAAGAAATTTCAGAATGCAAAGTTCAAAGATGATTTCTTCAAGCTCAGAGAACATGTCAAAGAAATTTTGAAGAAAGACTTTGGTGTGAAGAAACCCAGAAGGTAATCTGAAAATTCTCTTAAGCTGATATTCTCTATTTTCGAACCTCTGTTGCATTTTTTCTCTATAAATTCGAAATATATCAATAATAATTTCCCATGATCTATTTTGAGTCTTTAATTTTATTTGTTTAATGTAATTAGATTTTTGTGAATTAAAAGACAAGAAATATGTCAAACGCACGACAAAATTAAAATTGATGATGATCAAAATAAAAAGTAATTCAAGATGCGTTTAGGAGCTTGTCTAAAAATTAATTCACAATTTTTCTTTCGATTGTGTCTAGAAAACCATTTGTTAAACTCATCTTGGCTTTGTCAAATAAAATTGAGCAAAAAGATTATTTTTCAAAGACTTAAAGCCAATGACTGAGTATAGGTTTTGGCATTATCAAAAGGGGGGAAATTGTTAGGAATAAAGTGTAATGGTTTTGATATGCCAAATTTGTATTTGTAGATCCCCCAATTTTATTTCATAGGTCTAGTAGAGTCTTAGACCATGATCGGGAAATTATTTAATTATCAAAAGAGAAAAACAGAGGAAAATGGATGAAAATAGAAGAAGAAGATATAAAGCCGAAAATCAAGAATTTGTCTGGAGAAAATGACAAATTGAAGAAGAAGTTGAATGATATGAATTTACATCGCTACTACTCAAAGAAGATAACCCAGAAGAATTTTCGTGAAGAAAATTAATATTGGAAGAATGCATGAAGTTGACTTGGAGATCAAGCATCTATGGAAAGAAAGAAGTACATCAAATATGATTGGGGATTTAATCAAAAGTTGTACGGACGAAGTAGATGATGCTTGATATATTATCCGAAATGGCTTAAGTTCGAAACTCACCATCAATAATTTTACAAGGTAAAATTTGAGAAGTCAAATTAAATTAATCTGATGGAGTTGGGCGCTTAACCGATTACAAGTGGAAATTGGGAAGCAATTTCACTTGGGTGGCAATTGAGATGCAATTGCACTTGGGAGCCAATTCAAAGGAATTGGGAGCCGATTTCATAGAAATTGAAATTGGGAGCTAGTTTCGAAGCAATTGAAATTGGGAGCCAGTTTCAGAGAAATTGAGATTAATTGAAATTCCAATTCAAAGGAATTGGGAGCCGATTTCATAGAAATTGAAATTGGGAGCTAGTTTCGAAGCAATTGAAATTGGGAGCCAGTTTCAGAGAAATTGAGATTAATTGAAATTGGGAGCTAGTTCAGAGAAATTGAAATTGGGAGCAAGTTTCAAATGGAATCAATTCAAGTTGGGAGCCAATGTAGAATTGAAATTGGGAGCCAATTCAAGTTGTAGTATGGGATGCAATTCAGATTGGGGACAATTTAAAAGAAGACATTGAGGAGCAATTGAATTGAAAGCACCGAATTGAAAGCACCAGGAGCAGTTGGGAGCCAATTGCAAGTCAAAGTCAATTGGGAGCCAATTGCAAGTCAAAGTCAATTGGGAGCCAATTACAATGGAGAAATTCAAATTGGGTGCCAATTACAAGCCAATTGAAATTGGGTGTCAATTACAAAGGAGAAATTCAAATTGGGTGGAAGTTCAAAGCCAGTTTGAAGTCTGAGAACACCCAGACGTGAGAATGAAGAAGATGAAGCAGAACTCACAGTGAAAAATATTCTCACAAGGAAAATACTAGTCTAACTAGTATGGGATTAAAATAAAGATTATTTTTGAATCCCAGAGATACAAGGACCACTTCAGAGCTAATCAGAGAAGCCATTCTACACCAAAACTGAGACCCAGATATTTCCACTCAACGTAAAACCAGAGGAATATCAGATGAAGTTTGGGAGCTCATTTACATGGAGATGAAGATCTTTCAAACGGCTAGCTTATCTCTTTCTGACATTTTTGCAGAAGATAAGATAAGATCTCTGACATGGGAGCGTCTCTTTCCAACGGACGAATTCTCATCACCAGCTATAAAATGATGAAGATGTGAAGACTTGAAGAAGGACAAAGCAGTAAATAAGAGCAGAAGAGCATACAACAAACTCAAAAATAAGAGAGCAGAAAATTCGAATCCATCAAAGGATCGAATAGAGCAATTAAGCTTAAAAGAGCTAAAATCTTCAAGTGTGAGAAAAAGAACTCAGAGAGCTTCAAGAGAAAAATATTTAGAGAGTTCTTAAGCAGAGCAAAAATATCAAGTGCTTTACTTGATATATTCAAAGAGAGAAAACACTCAGAGCTGTCAAGAGAAATCATTCCAGAGTGTTTATCTTCATCAAAGAGACCTGCGCATCATTGAAGATCATCTACAGAGTCTCAGAAGTTGGAAGCAAGACAACACTTGTTTTGGAGCAAAACAAGATAAGGGAGGAAAGTAGCACGGAGCTGTGAAATCCTGGATTGTCACACGGAGCTGTGAGATCCGAAGCAGCAGTGTCGGAGGCACTGGGCGTGATTGGTGTGGGCTTGGTGATCAAAGCACCAGATCACGGGATACGTTTCTACCGGAGTGTGGAAGACGGGGGGAAAGTAACGCGGAGTCGTGAAATCCTGGGATAGTAGCGCGGCGACGTGAAACCCGAAGCAGCAGTGTGGTGTCACTGGCGTGATTAGTGCGGGCTTTGTGATCAAAGCACTATATCACGGAAATTCATTGTATCTTGGAACCAAGGAGTGGTAGATATAGTGAATTGGCTCTTGGAGAAAAGAGCAAGTGGAGTAGGAGGATTACACCACCTCGCGAACCACTATAATTGTCTTGTGTTCTTTACTGCTTTCTTTACATACCGCTCTTTACATATACGCTCTCACAAAGATATACTGCTCACACAATCTCACACACACTTTATGTTTATTTATTTCCACTGTGCACCATACTCTAACAATCTAGTTAAGAGTTTTGGTTTATCTCTGTCTTAGCAATTATTGTGCTGTGCGAAAAAGTTTGAAAGTCTATTCACCCCCCCCCCCCCTCTAGACTTTCACCCTACCTCTTTTGGGACCAACACTGCGGTACATCAAGGGGACTCAGGACTACGGGCTTTATCTATCTCCATCGCCTTCCGCTGATCTACATGTTTACACGAATTCGGATTGGGCCGGATGTCCAGTAGACCGCAAGTCCACTAGTGGTTACGCCGTGTTTCTCGGGGAAAATCTTGTTTCATGGGTCTCTCGCAAGCAACGCACCGTGGCTAGGTCCTCCATAGAGGCCGAGTACAAAGGGCTTGCCGATATTACAGCAGAGGTTACATGGGTTATCTCTTTACTGCGTGAGTTAGGGTTACACTCTGGCACCCCGGCCACGTTATGGTGTGATAATTTGGGTGCCACTTACCTAGCGGCAAATCCTATGTTTCATGCTCGCACAAAACATGTTGAAATCGATTACCACTTCATCCGGGACAAGGTCGCATCTGGAGATTTCATTGTTAACTTTGTCTCAACCAAAGATCAGCTGGCAGACATCTTCACCAAACCACTTTCGGCTCCGCGTTTTCAGACTCTACGAGACAAGCTCAATGTTGTCGCCCTCCAACCTTGTGCTTGAGGGGGTGTGTTAGTAATAATATATAATTATGTTATTATGTTATTATGTATAGTTTAGACATCTGTGTTTGTTATTTGATTGACTAGTCTAGTCTATTGTATAGGAGCGTTTAGTGGTAGCTTTCCTATAGGACTCTAGATTGTAATCTCTTTCTTGATTGAATGAAATTCAGTTTGTTTATCCGCTCATCATAAGTTTACTAGATTTTAAATTATTTATTTATTTTTATAAACTATAATATTATTTATTTATAAAGGCACTTATACAATTATTTATTATTTTGCATTAAGGAAAGCACCTAGAAATTTTTTCATGATTATTGTTGTGTATGTAAAATTGTTAAAAACTTGTTAATCTTATTTAAAGTTATTGATATTAATAATTTTTTTCTGTATTTAATTTAAATTTTAGACATGAAATATATATTAACCGGGGCCCATTTTTTTATCCTGCCCTGGACCTATAAAATGATAGGACCGGTCCTGTTTATGTATTTATATATATTCAAAGTTAAATAGGTATATATACATATTGCAACTTAAGATTTTTTTCTTTTTTTTTTTGAAAGTAAATTGCTGGATATATTAATCAATCAAAGCCGAAATAAAGGAAGGGGGAATACCCTCCCATAACATCGAGTTCGCCTGCGTAAAGGCTGACTGAGCTAATGAATGAGCTAAAATATTTAAAGTACGAGGAATACAAACAACTGAGCAGGAAATTAAATGATTCATCAAATCCCGACATGCTGAAACAGCTAAACCATCATAAGTGCGAAACTCAGTCGCTGAATTGCCAAGTGCATGGCATAGGTTCGAACAATCTTACCGTAGCTCGACCTCCATGACTCCACGATCCTTAAGCCAGGATAGGGCCTCCTTACATGCATATGCCTCTGCCATGAAGGGACCCTGACAATACGGCAAGGGTTCATTTTTGGCTGCCATGAAATCCCCATCCGCATCCCGTAATAATATGCCGTACGCCCCGTGATGCGTTGTGGCCGAGTAGGACGCATCAAAGTAGCAACACAGCTGCGTCCGTGACTGCTCGGCGTGGGCACCATTCTGCCGTGAGTGGGACTGCCCGGCAGCGGTAGTAGCAGCGCCAGGCTGCTGCCGTGAGCCCGTGCGTTCCGTCGCGGTGCACCATGCTGCCAACGTAGCCATTGCCCGTTCATACACAAGCCGTGGTCTACCCACCTTATACTCCCAAACCGCCGTATTCCGTTGCATCCAAATATTGTACATAATAGCCACCATAGAAATAAATTGTTTGTCATCAATATTTTGGAGCAGTAATTCAAGCCACACACCAAAGTCATCATCCACCGTACTCTGCACAATAAATCCCGAAATATTCCACACACATTTAGAAAATTCACATTGTACTAATGAGTGCAAAATATTTTCAGAGGTTAGAGCACACAAAGGGCATGCTAAAGGTACATCTACCCTCATATTATATAAGTTCATGGTGGTGGGTAATACTCCTCTTACAGCTCTCCATAAGAAAACTTTCCACTTGGGAGGTACTTTCAGGTTCCAAATTTTATTCCAAGATGTGAATCCGTTTTGGGGTGTAGTAATGGTCCCCATTAAACTTCGATAAGCCGCTTTTACCGTATAAACTCCTCTGGGGTCCTCATGCCAATACCACATATCTTCATATGCAGGACTAATTGGGATGGCCAAAATTTTGTCCACTTCCTCCGTACAAAATAATTCATTAAGCAAAGGTACATCCCAGGTACCCGTCGTCGGATCAATTAACCCTGAAACTGTTACTTCCCCCAGATGTGGAGGCTTCTCAGTAATAATTCTTGGCTCAGGATCATACGCCAACCATGGATCACCCCAAACCAATGTGGAATTTCCATTTCCTATTCTCCGCCTGATATTCCCTTTAATGAGTCCCTGGGCAGCCATTATACTTCTCCACGGAAAACTTGGATTATTCCCAACTGAGGCATTCAAAAAATCCGTATTTGGGTAGTACCTGGCCTTGTAAATTTTCGCCACTAGAGACTGGGGCTCTGTCAAAAATCTCCATCCCTGCTTACCCAACATAGCCATATTAAAAGCTCTCAAATCCTTGAAACCCAGGCCCCCAAATTTCTTTGGTACACTCATTTTATCCCAGGCTAGCCAGTGGATTCCTCCTCCATCCCTTCCGTTCCGCCACCAGAATCTATTCATCATACGCTCCAGGTTCGTACATAGTGAGTCAGGCAACAAAAAAACACTCATAGTAAACGTGGGCATTGCCTGCGCCACTGATTTGAGTAAAACTTCTTTACCTGCTCTGGACAAAAGTTTCTTATTCCAGGAGCCTATTCTCTGTCTCACCTTATCCTCCACATAAGCAAACACCGCCCGTTTATTTCTCCCTACAAACGCTGGCAGTCCCAAATACTTTCCAAAATTCTGTGCCTGGTGAACACCAAATTCTGCTGCCACTAAATTTATATCCGCTTGCTGGGTGTTCCTGCTAAAACAAATATTCGACTTATTATAATTAATCGTCTGGCCAGATAATTTCTCATAATCAGTTAGACACCGTTTTACTGCCTGGGCCTCATCAACATTTGCCTTAAAGAACAAGAGGCTATCGTCCGCAAACAAAAGATGTGAGAGGGCAGGTGCTCCTCTTGCCACCCTCAGACCGTGGACATCACCCCTATCTTGAGCCTGCTGTAACAACAATGATAACCCCTCCGCACAGATGAGGAACAGATATGGTGACAAAGGATCCCCCTGCCGGAGTCCGCGAGATGGGGTCAATTGTCCTCCAGACACCCCATTAATCATAATATTGTACGAAACAGTGGTGACACACTCCATAATGAGATTAGCCCAACTTCCCTGGAAACCCAGCGCCAGCAACATATTCCTCAGAAATGCCCACTCCATCTTATCATATGCTTTTGCCATATCTAACTTCAGAGCTCCCCACCCCACCTTCCCCAATTGCTTCCTATTCAGAAAATGTCCAACCTCGGCAGCTATTAGGATATTGTCTGTAATCAACCTGCCAGGAATAAATGCACTCTGCGATACTGAAATAATATCGCCTAACAGGGGCTTCATACGGTTAGCAACTACCTTGGCAATAATCTTATAGACAACATTACTCAAAGCAATCGGGCGCAAATCCGTGACCATCTCGGGAGATTGCGTTTTCGGGATAAGCACAATATTCGACTCATTAAGCCCGATAGGCAAGGACCCTGTATTCAAGCACTGCAGCACACAACTAGTCACATCCGGCCCACAATGTCCCAGAATTTCTGATAAAAACCCGGATTCATTCCATCCGGTCCTGGAGCTTTGTCTAGAAACATAGCAAACAACGCATCTTTGACCTCCCCCGGGTCATACGGCCGATTTAGCCATTCATTATGGGTTTGAGTAACACGAGTAGGGATAGAGGCGAAAAAGTCCACTCCATTACTCACATCAGGGTTAGCAGTAAAAATATCATCAAAATAATTCATTATAACTGCCTTCATAGCATCACCATCTACCCACCCTCCCAACTCATCCTTAAGGCGTAATATAGTATTTTTCCGTTTTCGGGCAGAAGCATACCTGTGATAGAAACGAGTGTTTGCATCCGCCCCACGAAGCCAATGCTGCTTCGCCCTCTGCCTCCAAAACACATCCTCTTGCTTCTCCAGTCGCACTAACTCAGTTTCCAGGCGGCGGAAATCTGCCAACGCCTCGGGACTCACACGACCACGACAGCTGAACTGCTGTTTCTTGAGACTAGCAATCCGTTTCCCAAATTTATGGAAACGGTCACCACCCCACCTCTGGAGCTTTATACCACACCTTTCTATCCTAGCCTGTAAATCGTCCACCCCATGTCCCCATGCCTCCTCCACCACCTCCCTACATCCCTCATCCAACAACCAGGCCATCTCAAAGCGGAAATGTCGCGGACCCACACGGAATCCCCCCCCCCCCCCCCCCCCGGCCGTATGTCCAGGAAGAGAGCCGAATGATCCGATCTCCTAGTCAGAACATTATAGACCCGGGCTCCTTCAACCACCCCTCGCCACTCATCTGTTGCTACCACTCTATCCAACTTCTCCTCAATCCAATCCTCCGTCCCCTCCCCCTTCTCCCAAGTAAACTGATAACCAATCATAGGGATCTGTATCAAACCACAATCATCTAGTGTTTCACCAAAACCCCTCAACAATGATTCCGGGTGTCTGCAACGTCCCCTTTTCTCATACTGGTAAAGCAGATCATTGAAATCCCCTAAGACCACCCGAGGCAGCGTAGACCGAGAACTCAAGTGTCTCAAAAGATTCCAAGACTCCACTCTATCACCTCGATCCGGGAAACCGTAAAAACCAGTCATTCTCCAGGGCGCATAACCGTCCATTCGTATCTCCACATCCACATGGTTACGAGAGTAACCTATTAGACTCACTGTATCATTCGTTTTCCATAACAGCGCCAACCCTCCACTACGTCCCCTATTATCCACATAGAATAACCCCTGAAACCCTAACTTCACTCGCAACCGCTCAGCATGATCTCTAGCCACTTTCGTTTCCATAAGAAAAATAAAATCAGGTTTCTTCCTGGATGCCATATCCAGCACTTCTCGAACTGTTCGTGGATCACCCAAGCCACGACAGTTCCAGCTCAAAGTACTCATTGGGATGGGCGGGTCTGGGAACCAGAACCCGCCGAGAACATGTTTTTTGAAATGTCTGCCATGGCCACATCCTCCCCAACTCTCTCCACCACTCCCTCACCCTCCCTCCCCATAAGATCCACGCTCACCCCCTCCTCCCTACGTCTTTTCGGTCCACACACTACCCCTTCCCCATCCCTCGGCCGCCCCTCCACCGTAGAACCCGCCCCAAACACCCCACCCGTAGGACCCCGCCCACTCCCCTCCTCGGCCACCTCCTCCCTCTTACCCCCAACCGGAACTAGCCACGAACTACCCACCGGCCTAGGACCGCGAGGTAATCCTGCCTTCATCTCCACCCCAAAAGGATACTGATCTAAGGTGAGAGTCGAATTCCGAGCCTGCAAACAGAACTTATATGAATGGCCAAGCAAGCCACAAAAGAAGCAAAAAGTGTGTAATCTTTCATACTTGAAAGTCACCCAACACCAAGACTTATCCCGTTTCGCAAACTTCATCCTTCGGCGCAAGGGTTTATCTACCGGAATACTAACACGGATTCGATAAAAAGTTTTCCACGGGCGATCATCAAATCTCTCATCACCCTTCAGGAAACCCCCCAAAAAATTACCAACCTGCTCCTGTATGGCCATGGATGTATAGCCCATCGGGAGCCCGTAGACCTGGACCCACATATCAACCGAATCAAGCAACACATCGTTCGGCATCATCCCATCTTCCACTGGCCGGCAGACCAATGTATGGTTATCAAACGACCATGGTCCCTCATTTATCACTCGCTGCAAATCCGTCTGGTGATAGAAAACAAACATAAACAAATTCAGTTGCAACTCAGAAATCTGCACACCACACACGGGCTGCCACACAGACGCCAACACCTCTCGCATAAACTCAAGCTTCACCATCTTACGCGTCAGGAACCTTCCAACCAAAACCCACGTGCGGCCCTGCATCTCCGTCACCGGCGCAACATTCTCCCCCACCGGTACCAACATCTCTTCCTCATCGAGCAAGGAGATACCCGCATACCCCTCCACCAATTCCTCCTCAATTCCCGACTGCATCTGGTGCCCCACAGCCCCATCCCGCCGAGCAACTCCCCCCTCCTCCACCGTCGCATATACACGACGCTCCAAGCTTCCCTCTCGCGCAGCAGTTCCGCACCCATGCATACCCGCATGAACCTGTCGTTCCATACTCCCCTCACATCGAACACTGCCCCGTACATCAGTTTCCGACCCCCGCTGCCGTTCCATAGCTTCCCACCGTCGGCGTTCGCTAGAGACGAGAACAAGATCGCCGGATAAATGCTGTTGTTTCCGAAAAAAAACCCTAGGCAAACCCTAGTAGGAAAAGAGAGAGAACTCTAGAATGAAACCCTAGAGAGAGATAGTTAAGTAGTGCAACTTAAGATTTTAAAATAACATTATTGCATAAAAGTGTGTTCTTGCAAATATATTTATACAATGCGGATGTAGCTATTAACATAACAGTGAGAAATTGTTTAAGAATGATCGGAGGGAAAATAAGAGCGTTAACTGTATATTACTCCCTAATTGTTTACCTGTATTATTATTATAGGGAAAATAAGAGTAACTGCAGAGATTTAGGAAAAAAAAAAAAAAGCCAAGGCCACTCACTTTGATTTATATGAAAACCATATATCATTAGTATTTTGAATATGAGTTTTAAGTGAAGCTAACCTTGTGACCTTAGTTAATAAAGAATCACAAGAAAGTACATTAACTTAAATTGCTTATAACTAATCGGCTCAAATCATGAAGATTAATGAGTAGTTATCACATAGAGTCGAACTTGGCATTGTTCTTCATCTCCCAAAAGGTTAAACCTCCGGGAAAATGACTATAATTGGACAAAAATTGCATGCAAGGACAAAAATATGATGTTTCTAAAAGTGGGACAAAATTAGAAAAAAAAGACAATTTTGAAAATGAGTTTTATGTCGGTCTCGGTCAAACACAATCGTATCTTGAGATACGCAAGCCCCACTTACATTTGATCGGTACTAACATAAAATGCATTTCCAAATGTCTAATATCTTTTTCTTAATTTTGTCTCACCTTTAGAAACGTCTTGTTTTTGTCATTGAATGCAATTTTTGTCCTATTACAGTCATTTATCCCAAGGGACCTCACACTGCGACATGATAGAACAATTGGGAGGATATAAATCATAGTGACTCATTAGCGCAGTAAGCAAGGCCAAATATTTATGCATACAAAAGATCTGTCCACTTTTGCTGCGGAGGTTCAACTTGGCACCGTTGGCAGTGCCCATACCTAATAAGGGCATTAACTGTATGTCGAAAATATGCAAGTTTTGTATTTAAAGAAAAACACCATTTTGTAGTGAATTTATTGACGGCCAACGTCACCGTTAGATATGGGAGTAAAGAACAATTTGGAGAACCCATTAGTTACAAGGTTGAAAACAGTATATATGTTCCAAAGTGCTGCAGACTGCAGTTCGCTTTTTAAAGAACAGCATATAATCCATATATATGCATGCAAAATTGGCGACAAAAAAGGCATCACATCACCATACACATAACTGTACTATATATATATATATATATATATATATATATATATATATATATACACCACGTGACACTAAAAAAGGCTCATTAGTTTCTCTCCAATTCTAATCACTTTTAATACTTAAATATAAAAAAATTTAAATAATAGTTGGAGGCAAAATCTGATCAATTTTAAATTCAAGACACAGAACAGTAAAAGCACAATAATTGAGATATCAAAATTAATATTAAACATGATAATATAAGCATATAACCAAACATGTTGTTTCATTATATAATATATATAAGAGCGAGGCTAGGTACCAACATAATGGAGAACATGCAGAGTTTTAAAAGAAATTTATAAAGAGAGAATGGATAATCTATCCCATAAAATTTCATATATTGATATATAAACCTTTCCAGGCAAAAACATAACTTTACTACAAAAAAGAAACCGAAAACATCAGCCGCGAACAGAATAGAATATCCTGCGGGCGTTGTACCATACAACTTAAAAAGTATATACGTGCAGACGCGCGCGCACACACACAAACACACACACACACACACATATATATATATATATATATATATATATATATATATATATATATATATATATATATATATATTTCTCTTCAAACTTTTTCCTCAGAGTGCCAATGAATTAGTTGACCTAGTGTAACTACTAGTGATATAATGTCACCTCAAAGAGGGAAGTTTTTAGGTAAAATACAGAAAATATTTATAGCATCACTTATATATATATATATATGTTTGTTTGTTTGTGTGTATGTGTTATTCGGCATTATATTATATTATATTGTTGATAGCAGCGAGGTGAGTGAGCTAGTATATATATATATATGACGCTAGAAGTTCCATAAGAAAGATGAGTGAGAAAAATGGGTTTCATTATCGTGATCAGTGGCTGGCGGTGGTGGCGGCGGCGGTGAAGGATGTGGTTGTGGTGGCATGTAGATATCACCTGAGAATAGACCAAAATCGTTACAAGTAGTAGCCCCATCCAGAGCGTCAAAAAACGACCAATCAATATCTCCCATTTGTATCGCACCTTCGGAGGTCGAGGAGGGTGACGTGTCATCCAAATCCATCACGTGCGTTATTTCTTCTTCGTTATTTCCCTGTTCCTGCCCGACAGCAGCAATATTCGCAGGTGGCGGTCGGGCGTAGTCGCTGCCGTACTGGGCGGCGACGTCTTGTATCTCCGGCGGGGTGAACGTCTGCCAGCCGGGAACGTCAGGGGGGTCGTCGGGAAAGTTGAGCTGAGCGGTGGGGCCGCGCAGGCAAAACTGGGCGACGTCGAAAGCCCTGGCCGCTTTCTCCGCCGTGTTGTAAGACCCCAACCATATCCTCTCCCGGCTGTTGGGTAGCCGTATCTCCGACACCCATTTCCCCCATTTCCTCTTCCTCACTCCCTTGTACTTCACCGCCGGCGCCGGCGCCTCCTCGTTGCGCTCCATCGGAGAATCAAGAAATAGTGTCGTGAGATTTCAATTTGGTGATTGTGAAAGTGGGTTAGTTGGCACTTTTTGGGGTTGCATGGAATATAATTGGGTATATATTTTCAATGAAATTAGGGCAAGTTGGAGTATATATATATACAAGTGAGAGTGGAGCAGAGGATGTCTGAGAATTCCAACGTCAACGGGGATGGTCGTCTAACGTTAAAGCGTGTTCCGATTTCACTTCAAATGAGCGTGGAGATAGCGTACACGTACAGGATAATTTTGGCCGGACGGATTATGGTGATATCATACAGTACGTAAGCAGTTTTTTTAATTTTTTTTTACTTTCTTTTTTTATTTATTTATTTTTTTTTTTTGGTTTTGGCTCTACGCGGTGTTTTTCTTTCCTTTTTTTTTTTAATGGTTTTAGTTGTGGATAAATTATAAACTATGTGCCAGTTCTGACTCTATTTTATTTGTTTTTTCGGATTATTTTATTTTTATTTTTTAAAAAAAATTAAAACTTTTTGTTGACTAATTGACAATGATAGTATGAATGTATATACATGATCGCTACTCATGTGATGCACAACGGTTACCATTTAATTAATCCAGCATTTGTACTTGAATCTTTTCTTTGGTCAATTCCATATAATTTCTAGAGGACACAGAATGAAGATTTCTTGATTGTTGAATTTTTGTTTTAGATGTGGCCGTTATTTTTCAAATGGATCACATTTAGCTCTAAATTATTGAAAATTAATTTGTCAAATTTAGTATTCCGATACCAGTTCTGTTTGTTGGTGGTATGTTAAATTCGAAGGCAAATTTGTAATTTCAATATGTTGAAACCATTGTCATTTAATCTAAAGTAATAGAAAATTATTCAAATTGAAAGTGTAGAGTATATATGTATATAATTTTGATTGTTTTCGATTAATTCGTGAAAGTTTCAAGTCACCAACATAAAAAAATTTCAACTTTATTTTTTAATTTGGTAATTAGCCAACTAATTGATTACAATTGGCTTAATCTTACAGATTCTCAATATAACCAAGGACTAAGCGTGACCAAATGTTAAAGAAACTCAATAGTCAAGCGACTTTTAATTTGGTGGAATGAACTCTTTCTATAATCATGACCATATATTGTTGGTCATTTGGTTCTAGACCATCATAGAACTAGGGCTGTGTTTGGTTCTCATATGGGAATCGAAATCGGAATGAAAATTAAATACTTAGAAATGATAATAGGTTTTGGTGAAAGTATTTTGTATGTGCCACTACAACATACAAAACTTCATCAGACATAGACGAGATGAGCATGGACAAAATAAAATAATCTTGATGGACCAAATTTTCGGCCGCAAAATCGGCTACAATGGAACACTCATCCGGAGCCTTAATAAATGAAGCCAAACACGGTAACATGTCATCAACGCATCCACTGAAATTTAGACCACGGAGAAATAAAACAAGTTGACTCTTCCAAAACAAATAGTTTGAAAAGGTAAGTTTAATGGATATAAAGTGATGGACAGTCTGTAGAGTATTTCCGGCGGCGGCACGGTGCAGCTTCCTTGGTGGCGGCGTTGGTGGTAGGGTTGGCAGGCATGGATTCGTTAGGTCTGCTAATACCATATTAGAATAATAATTCTGGGAAGACTTTTATCATTGAATAATCCATTATATTTAAAATACTGGAAGATATGTTTTTATAAGGATATAAAGAGTTCCACTAATGAAAGAAATGGTAAATAATATAATATATTCTCAATAAAACTGAGAGAAGGAAAAAGAATTTTAGTGTGCCCTTGACATGAAGTCCTAATAATACGAGCAATGTATGAAACCAAAGCGCTGGGTAGGAGTTGCATTGCACTACCCATCATGTCAAACACCGAAGTCCTTATCTGCAACATCATGAAAATTACCCCATCTATATATAGAAAAATATATGAAAGATAATATAATCTTGTGCTTTTATATACACACATACACAATCAATTACATTATATTTTTTTGGGAAAACAGGGGGGGTTACCCAGCTAACGCTAGTTGCTAATGTTAGCGGACACAACAGTCCCAGTGTTCGCACATAGAATGTCGCGAACTTCCTTCGGAGGGTGGTGGAAATCCATCAAGTCGCAGTGCCATCGAGGAGCTTCTCCGGCTAGCCAGTCCGCCGATGCATTTTCTTCCCGGGAGATCTGTTCCACGATAATTGACCAATCTTTCTTTATCCAATCCTTGCACCATTTGATTAAGGTACCGCAGTCACCAAGAATGACATGTTGCTCATTTAGCCATTCAACCGCCTGTTTTGAATAGCTTAAAATGTGGACCTTCCTGTTGCCTTGATTCCAAGCCCATTTTAGCCCCAAGTAGATCGCCCACAGTTCTGCCTCTGTTGCATTATCAGTCCTCATCATGCAACTAAAGCCCTTCATCTAGTTACCCCACAACCGTTCATACGGCTTGAAGGGGAGAAGGAAGCATCCGTATTCAAGATATTCCAGCCTGGCTCAATATTACGTTTCTGCGCATCCGTTCCTTTGGGTATCTTCTGCCGAGCAAAGGCGGTAGTTACGGCTTCCACTTGCTCCTTGATCCAGCTGAATCTCCTTTCTAAGCTCCAGCTAACATTATTGAAAGTTTTATTGCATCGCCACTTCCAGTTCCACCATGCAATTATCGCAAATTGCATTGGCCAATCACATTTTCTCCCGCCATTGGATTTACCTGTAACATTTCGTATAAGCCAAGAATCAAAATTCAAACAATAAAACCACTTTTTAGCCCCAGAGGGTAGAAAGACTTCCCATATATCCTTTGCAGCGTTGCAATCCCGTAGGCAGTGTAGGATATCCTCCTCTTGTGAGTGACAACTCCCACAACGTGCATCAGCCGTGAAACCCCTCCTTTTGCGCTCCACATTCGTCATTAATTTGTTGTGCTTTAGGAGCCAGACAAAGGTGTTGATTTTCCTGGGTAACTTTAGTTTCCAAATTTTTCCCCACACGAGGTCACTAGCTCCGGTATTTGACTTGAGAGCAACATTGTACGCAGTGGCGACCGAGCAACAACCACTCGGTTCTAGCCTCCAATATATATTGTTGCTATTGTGGTTCCTGTTTACTCCTTCGGAAAGAATAGGGTAGGCATCACAAACCCCTCTCCAAAGGTTTGAGCTTTCAGTTTTCTTTATAAAAATGTTATCCTATGATTTGTTATGCATGTATTTACCCAAAATGACTTTTACCCATAGATGTTGACTCTCCGTGCGAATTCTCCACCCCACTTTTGTTAGGAAAGCAAGATTCATTTCCTTTAGTCTTCTAAGGCCTATGCCTCCTTGGTCCTTTGGTTTCGTGACGGCGTCCCAGTTTACTAGATGCACGCCACCCCTCCAGATGAACTGACGTATTTTCTTCTCAATAGCATCACAAACCCCTTTAGGGAGAAGCATAGATTGCATCATATAGTAAGGTGTGGTGTTTAGGACACTTTGGGCCAGAGTAATACGACCTGCCAGCGTCAAGTTTTTCCCTTTCCAGCCCTCCAATCTCCCATCGATCTTTTCAAGAAAGGGTGCAAAAATGCTTCGTGTCACTCTTCTGTGGATCGAAGGTACACCCAGGTACCGCCCCAGGTCTTCTGTGGAGTAAAGCCTGCTTCATGCGTGATGGCTTGTGCCAGGCTAGGAGCAACATTTTTCCCAAAGTAAATTTGGGACTTCTGGACACTGACTTTTTGGCCCGAAACATCCTCAAACTTCTGGAGGCAATTTTTGATTACCTTCATTTACTCTAAGGAGGCTTCTGCAATTAAAATCATATCGTCAGCGAAAAAAAGATGAGTAAGCTCAGGACCATACCTTGAGAGTTTAATGCACTTCCAGTTTTTGTCCTTTACTTCTTGTTTTATCATCCGGCTCAGACGTTCCATACAAAGCACAAACAGGTAGGGGGAGATTGGATCTCCTTGTCTGATGCCTCATGTGGGTGTGTCCAATCCAGTTGTGAGCCCTTCCAGAGGATAGCGAGCTTTGGAGTCCGAACACACTCCATGACAATGTCAATCCAATGTTTCTCTAATCCTAAACCTTGGAGCGTGTCCTGCAAGAAGTCCCAAGAGAGCCTATCATAAGCTTTCTCTAGATCAATCTTAAGGGCCATCGCCTTTGTTCCCCCTCTTTTTATCCTCATGGTATGGAGGAGTTCCTGGTACACCACAATATTATATGTGATCTGGCGATGTGGTACAAAGCTGTTTTGCTCCTCTCCCACTACTTGATTCATAATATCCTTCATTCTATTCGTGATAATCTTGGTAACAATTTTGTACTTGACATTACAGAGACTAATAGGTCTGAACTGGTGACAAACTCAGGGTATTGCACTTTTGGAATCAAAGCTAAAAGAGTGTCGTTCCAATCTCTTGGCAGCTTCGCCGTATGGAATATTTCCAAGACAGTATCGGTTAAATCTCCTTCAATCTCCTTCCAAGTTTTTTGGTAGAAGCCAGCATGGAATCCGTCTGGACCTGGTGCTTTGTAAGGGGCCATTTCGAAAACAGCTGCTTTTATTTCCTCCTTCGTGACATTCCTGCACAAAATAGAGACATCAGTATGTTCAATCATTGTTAAGTTTGGGCATTCATACCTTGCATTTGCCGTTGATGATTCCCTCATGAAAAGGGCCCGAAAGTGTTCCTGTAACATTTTCATAATGTGCTCCTCGTCGGATGTCCAGTTTCCACTGCTATCCTTTAAGCTTGACACAAGGTTTTTTGCTTTTTTGACCTTCGTTATAGCATGATAGTATTTAGTGTTGCGGTCCCCGGATGCAATCCACTCTTCTCGTGATCTTTGAAACCATATAAGCTCCTCTTTATAAAGGATGTCATCCAACTCCGTCTTCAACTTGGCTTCTAGTTTTATTAAGCCTCCTTTCTTACCATAGTTTCTGGCTCTTTGGATACCATCAATCCTGGCAATGGTCTGTTTCCTTTTTTTTCTCTAAGTGTCCAATCGCCACCTTACTCCACGTCTTTAAGTTTTCTTTCATAAGGTTTAGTTTTGAATCAAAATCAAGTCCAGTGTTGGTTGAACTCCTCCAAGTATTAGTAACAATCTTACCAAAATCTTCATGCAAACCCCAAGCTGCTTGATACTAGAATCTCTTCGGCCTATTATTATTGGCCCGATTTTCCAGGTTTAGGAGGACAGAGTTGTGATCCGAGGTTAAGTTCGGTAAATGCGATATGGCCGCGTTCAGGAACTTGTCAATCCAGGCTTCCGTACACAGGCATCTATCCAGACGAGAAGCTTTAAAAGTTCCGATGGTGGTTCCATGTCTCCAGGTGAACTACGAACCGCTGAAGCCTAGATCAATGAGATTCTCTCCGCTTATCCATTCTATAAACTCTCTACTTCGTCTTTCATTGAAACTCTCAGGGCAATTGACTTCTTCAGAGTTTGTAATTGAGTTGAAGTCTCCAATAGCAATCCAAGCTTCATCCAAACCACGCTGATTTCTTCCTAAATCCGCCCATAAGTGGCGTCGTAGATTATGGAAGGGGCTTGCATACACAACCGCAATGGACCACACCATATTCCTACTGTTCGTGATTTCAAAAGTAACGAACTGGGGGTTGGTGCTTAGAACATCCAGCTTAAGAGAGTTGTTCTAGAGGATCCATATGCCTCCAGTCTTCCCCACAGCTTCTACGCAAAGCCATTGATCAAAGCCAAGTTTAATACACGTCTCGTCCGCCCCTATACCTGATGACTTGGGTTCAAGGACACAAAAACAATTAGGCTTGTATTGCCTAACGATTGTTAGGGCAACTCTAATAAATCTCTTAGAAGCTGCACCTTGACAATTCCAAGTTATAATCTTCCTAGGAAGACACAACAAGGGCAACAAACACACAAAAACTCAAAACAAACAAACAAGCACGAGACAAAAAGACCTAGGCAGCGACCTCTTCCGAGGTGCCACCACGGCCATTGTCCTCTGCACACTCATGCAATGGTTTTTCCTCCATTAGCTCATCATTGAGGTCGGGAGGATCACCATGGTGTTCCAGAATATCCTCCTCCATACTTGTCAGTTGAGGGGGGATATCGGCATTGTTTAAGTAAGTGGTACTAACCGACGTTTTCTCCAATAAGTTACCCCTTGCTACTGTATGTCTGTCTCCCGCAGCTGCTTGGTTGGTCTTGCTAGGCCTCTTGGAAGTACTAGCTTTAGTTGAAGCAGCTGCATGGTTTTTGCGCGTAACTTGCATGGCCCATGGACGCACATTTTTTCGCTTGTTATTTGTTTTTCAGAGATTTGCACATTGGGTCTTCTCGCTTTTTCCTTATTTTTCCCTACTGATTTCCCGACTTTCCTTACTTGATTTTCGACTTGATTCCCCTCATTAGATTCCTCAGTCGTTCAATTGTTTCTTCCACATTATCCTCACTCAAAGCCGTAAACATAGATGTTATACCAATTCCTTGATCTACTGCTTCTTTCCCTTTATTCTTTCCATATTGCGACCCCTTCTCTCCACTCATAGAGCCGTTACGACCTTTAGCTCCATCCCAATCCTTTCCTTTCTGATCTTTATTCTTTCCATTATTTGCGCGATTTTGCCTGTAAGTTTTTTTGGGCGCAATCATCCACGTACCATATCTCTCCACGATTTCCAGTCTAATGCTCACCGGTTGATCGCTTTCCTTATTTGGTTGTCGTCTGTCGTTTCCCTGAGCACCACCTGTTTCCGCCGTCGTGTGTCCTTCCTCCGCCGATTTCCAGGGACAGGCTTCTGCCGCATGGCCATAGACACCACAGTGGAAGCAAATTTGATACATTCCTTCATATTCTATCCTTTGAACCTTCATCTTGGCTGTGAACTTGGAGAGGAGCGGTTTAGTGAGGTCAACTTCCACACACATTCTCGCGAAACGCCCCTTTGATCCTACACTTGTGGCTTCATCAACATATTTCGGTTCACCGATTTTCCTTCCCAGTTTCATAAGGTAAGGGTAGTCATAGTACTCCATCGGGGGATCGGGAAACCTCACCCAAACTAGAACACGTTCCGTCTTGGCCGACTTAGGGTCGAAATTTGGCTTCCAATCCTGGACGTTTAAGTAGTGTTCCATTACCGACCATGGCCCTCCGTATTTAGCAAATTCATAGTCATCAGCAGACCAGAATCGAACCACATAGTAGATATGGTCCAGTGCCACCACCTCCATCCTCGATTTTGGCTTCCATATTGCATTGAGTCTTCTGGTTAGGTAGGTGTAGCCCACTTTTCTACCTAAAACCTTGACTATTAAGGATTGGCGCTAATGTTTTCTCATTCTGATCTTGTCTTCTCTCGTTAGGGGAATCTCTGGGCATTCCGGATCTTCATCTAGGTCGACTTCATCATCATCTGAGTCCAGATATTCTGGTTCCTTCTCAATGGGTGTACCTCCTGCCAGCATGTCTCTGAAGGATACGGCCTTTGGTTTCTGCATGGATGGATCTGCCTGGTTGTTTTCCGAATCAAGACCTGCAGTTGGATCTCTTCTTTCATTTGTCTCAGTCCCAGGGACTTGATGCATCTCCGCTTCATTGAGTCCTGGTGTTGCATTCAAATGGTGGCTTTCGGGAGATGGCACTTGATCGTTTCCACCACTTGATTGCTCGATCCCTTCCATCACGACTTGTTCCTCTTCTGGCGTCCGGGATTTACCGTTAGTTTTTGGTTTCTTTGTGCTTCTTTCCAGGAGATCCTGGACCTCCGCCGATCATGTTGCCGTCGACACGGCTCTTCCTCGATTTTCCGGCGAGTTCAAACTAGAGAGCATTTTCTAACTTTTTAGTATTTAAACCATGAACCATTCATTTTAAGAAATAATACTAAAAGGATGGGCGTGTCGTCTTTTATCCGTATCAATTACATTATATTTAAAATTATTATACATTGGTTTGCTCTCTCTCTCTCTCTCTCTCTCTATATATATATATATATATATATATATATATATATATATATATATATATATTGAAACGGACAAAAGTTATTGGCACAAAAGAAAGATAATCATTGTCACAACATGCGAGTACCTTTTTTTTTTTTTTTTTGAAAACAACATGCGAGTACTTAATTACGCATTGTTAGAACTTGAATCTAAGCCTAAAGATTTATTTATTTTTAAAAGGAAACCTAAGCCCTAAGCTATTATTTGAATATTTGTTGACTGTAGGCCGGCCAGGACATAAGAGAATTAATTAATTATTGAATTTCAAATAATAAAACTTGTAAAGTGCATGATCCACGTCTTAATTGAAAGTTGACCTATGATTTTCCTAGTCAACAAAATGCTTTTGCTAGACCAAACCATAATGAATGATAAATAAGTAAATAAATAAATAAAATAAGAAACTATAGGAAACGCTAACTAATAAATTCATTATGAATAATCATGACCTATTTTGATATCAATTACCATAATTAAATATTTATTACTATACCAAAAATTATATCTAGTAACAAATGCACAAATTTATTTCTTATATTTTTATAGTTGTTAGCGTTACATTTTGATAACAACAGGATGCTAGATTTGATCTTCTAAATTCTATCCAACAAAGATTTTGTTGTGGTGGAGTTTGAAATTCTACATATTTAATTATATTTATATATAATTAGTCACACTATCTCATGTAGTCATGTTCCAAAAAAAAAAAAAAAAAAAAAAAAGTCACAGTATCTCACTCACATAAACTTTTAGGGGGTGTATTCAATAATGACTTTCATAGACTTTTAACGACTTTTATGAACTTTAAAAGTTTGGAGGTATTCAATTTAAACTTTTAGGGAGTCTTTAAAAGTCAGGCGGTATTCAATCAAGATTTTAAAATAGTCTTTAAAAGTCGAGTGGTATTCGATTAAGACTTTTAAAGAGTTTTTAAAAGTCATGCGGTATTTAAAAAGTTATAAACTTTTGTAGACTTTTTAATTTTAGGACTTTTCTAGACTTTTCCTTCTCAAATATAAATAGTTGAAATCCAACCATCAACTCCAATATTTCAAAATTTTCTTTCTACCAACTCTGAATGTTTTCTCTCTATTTCAACTCTATTTTCTGTTGTCAAACTTTATAAACCTTATGCTTAAATTCAATAAATTATTTTTTCTTCATTATCCTATATATTCTTCATACCTAAACTATACCCATTTTGTCTCTCTCTCCTAAACTTTACAATCTTCCTCTAAAAATTTGAAATAATTTTTAATCTTACTTCATTATTGCTTGTTTATTTTGTTTTTTTTTTTTTGTTTTTTTTTTTTTACGATTTTTTAATCCCTAACTTCTAAACTTTCTCTACGAATTTTTCTCCATAACTTCTAAACTTTCTCTAATTCTCCCTAAATATATTAACAAAACAAATTTTTCATCTATTACCGTCAACTTTTACTATATGTTTTATAATATTCATATAAATACTTATATATTTTGATTTTTATAGTTATATTCGTAATATTTTTTTAACAACAGGTTACTACGAATAGCGAACTACTGTTCGCAACAAATATAAATTTTAGTTTTCAACATTGTTATGAATTTATTATGAAATAATATTTTCTTTTTTTGTTGATGCTTATTAATAATATATAAGTAATTAGCATATAATAAGTCTCACCATACTATGGATAAAAATAATATTGTTGAGAATGTTGATGTGGGTGAAGAACTATATAATAAAAATAATTTTATGATATATATATTATAACATGTTTTGTAAGAAAATTATAAATGATAAGAATCAAATCATTGAATGTTTGTAAGGATTTATGTAATTTACAATTTCAATGACTTTTGTAGACTTTTTAAAATAAAAAAGTTGATAAAACTTTATGAATGTTTTTTATAGACTTTTTAGAGTCTTACAAAGTTTAATTTTAAATGGTTTTGAATGATTCTATGAAAGTCAATCAAAGTTTATTAAAATCTATTATTTTAAAAGTCTTTAAAAGTTGATCTACAAAAGTCATGATTAGATACACCCCTTAAAGAGTTATAGGCAATTAATATATTATAATTATCAATTCACTATTCATATATAAGCATTAATAAATAAAGATATTAGTTAAAGTTTGTCAAAAACTTATATTAACTAATTTCTAGTTTAAATTCCTTTTTGGTAGCTTTCCCTTCCCATGGGATTGTTTTCAGTTTTCTCCAACCTTTCATTGAAAACTCGTCCAAAATGTTTCAGAATAAATTTTTAATTTAAAATAAAAAAATAAAAAATAAAAAAAAATGGTTTCTTGTTTGAAGGGTTCAAATTATTAAAAAAATTCACTTTTAAAATTTTAGACTTTTGTTAATCTACATTGATGATTTGAAGGGTTGTGAGTTTTAGAGAACTTAAGGTCTCTTTTCTATTTTGGATTTTTTGAGTTTTTTTTTTTTTTTTTTAATTGGACGTATTAATATAGGTGTTTTATTTGTGCTTATGAATTTGGGTTAAATTATTGAATTTTTTTTAATTGGACGTATTAATATAGGTGTTTTATTTGTGCTTATGAATTTGGGTTAAATTATTGAATTATATTACTAACAGAACTCTTTTATACAATTTTGAGAGAGCCAAATCAATATTTTTTAATCTATATAATAATATTGTGTGTAGGTTTAGGATTAGATGAGAACAGTACCTCCTGTACAAATTGGTAACTAATAATCTTGGATGATCAATGTCTCTAAAGTAAAGGAAAATTACGGTGATAATTTGAGAAATATTACAACTTTTTCCACAATAAGTGTAGCATGCAAAAATTATATTGCAAAATGCACCGGATTAAACTATAAGTAGTGCATTTAATGACACGTAGATGTGCACTCCACGTCAGTGACTCTACAAGTATATTCAACAATATGTAAAAATAACCCAACAGGGTAGCTCAAGTGGCAAATGAGTTCTCTTTGTGGGGGAAAATTTTGGGATAATCCGGGTTCGATTCCCACAAGTGACGATTCCCTTTGGGCCAGCTTCTGTGCCTTCCGAAGTGAACCGGGTGGACTTGGACCGTTAAACGAACAGAGAAAGACCCGGACCACAATGTGTGGCTATCACCAAAAAACAATATGTAAAAATACACTCAAAATAATTACACTTTTATATATTATATTATTGGGTGCCCATTATAGTAATACTAGATACACTTTGTCGTCAGCACTTTTACCTTTGAAAAAAAAAAGTTTAAAATATTAACCAAAATACATACTACTATATTTTTTTTTTCTTTAGAGTCGTTAATAATTTCAAATCAACGATTAACATTAGTCCGCATTTTTCATAAGAGGCATTGTTCTCATGTGAACTCAGCCCTATATACACACACACACACACAAATTAGATAAAAATAAACAATAAAACTCTACCAAAAGAGAAAACTAAGAACCACTCAGAGTCGTTAATCTAGGTAGATTTAACTGCTCTAAAGCAAGACGGAAAAATAATGTGGTTAAATTTTAGTAAATAACTTAAACTTTAAAGTGTAATTAATAAATAATAAATAAATAAAACTATAGAGTGCAACCCGAATATGTATAAGTGCATTGAATAGATCCATAATGTAGTTTTACTTAGTTGCATTCTACAATGTTGAAAGTTGCACTTTATGGTGTAATTAGTTACACTTTAAAGTTTAAGTTATCTTTTAGGTTGTTCTCAAGGTTTCCACTATCGGACACAATGACTAATCCAATAGTTGAATTGTCTGCACCTCTAAAGAAAGGTTGAGTTATTTATAAAAATATCATTGCATTATTCTTTAATAGATGCATTTTGTAGCTTTTTTTGTTGCACTTTAAAATTTGAGTTACTTACAAAAATGTCATTGCATTGTTTTCTCTAACTAATCGCTTCAGATCTGTTAGATCTTTCTAGATTGACAACTTTGATTGATGCATAATTCTCTCCAGTGAGTGGCTTATACAGAAGTGTGCCCACACACACACATACACACATATAGGGGGGTTAAAATGAGATCAACCCCGTCATGTAAAAAGTGAGGACTGACCTAAGCCACTCATAACGGTTTATGAATAGTTGATGGTTTTAGTCAAAAATCACAAGGGTCGATCAATTTTATGATTATAACAAACTTTTCAAATCTGTTCTCACTTGAATCCTCCCATCCCCCCAAGGATGGGTTCAAATAAAATCAACCCCTTAGGTAAAAAAGTGATAACTGATCTAAGCCGCTCATCACGGATCATCAATGGTTGAAGTTTTTAGTAAAAAAAAAAAAAAAACATGAGATCAATTTTATAATTATGATAAACTTTGAAATGGATGTATAAGATCAATTTTCACTTTTCACGTAGAAGTTTGTTCTCACTTGAAATAAATAAATAAATAAATAAATAAATAAATAAATAAATATATATATATATATATATATATATATATATATATATATATATATATAGTAGGTTTTAGGTTAGAACCTTTTGTTTGGGTGTGAATTTATAAACTATTATCTATCGTTTAGATGAGAGATCAGACAACTTAGATGTTTGGAGTGGTGTAGTGGTGCATTCGATGCATTGGCCCAGTGATGTAGATTTACTGGGTCAAATACATTACAAACCACAAGATCAACGGTGGACAATGTTACACAAGTTCACATGTTAACAAGGTTCTCATTTGAATCTAAACATACATATACATACATATATATATATATATATATATATATATATATATATATATATATATATATATATATATATATATATATATATATATACACATAGACAACATCTTCCATGAGACTATAAGACTACATGAATGCACACAGTCTACTTTACGAATACAGACACACTAAACTATGTGCACTCATGTAAGTCATGTTGGGCTAAGTGCACACATTCTATACTATGTGCATTCAGGTAGTAGACTGTGTGCATTCACGTTGTGTCTCACAGTCTCACGGAAAGATGTTGTCTCATTTTATTGTATCGCAACTACTACAAGATTGCTCTTTACTGGATACGATTGCATTGCAAGGGTCCTCGATCCAGATATGTCTGGGAGTCGTTGGATGCAATCATGTAGTAGTTGCGATGCAATCCTTCAATAGTTCACTGGTTTGTAGGTTAAGGTTAGTTTGCACCTGATTATATATATGTGATGGTATGATCAAATGAGAACATAGTCCCGGTAAAAAGTGAGGGTTCATCTCAATAAGCCATCAAGATTAATCAATGGTTGAGATTTTACTTTTAAAAAAAAAACATTTGGTTAATTTTATAATTATTGTAAATTTTGAAGTTTACAATAATTAAAAAATTAACCACACCCTCTTTTTCTTATCTTCCAACAACTATCAATCGTTGATCTACCAAACTTGATGGATGAAATCAATTTTCACTATTTACTAGGAACCAATTTTTAGTTCCCATGTATACATGTGTGTATGTGTATTAGTGTGTGTGTTTGTACATTATATCAGCAATGGTTGTGAATTTTATTAAAAAAAAATTGATACGTTTTATAATTACTATAAACCTTTAAATTTCTAATATTTATAAAATTGAGACCGTCTCTTTTTCCCTTATTATTTAACAACATTTAATTGTTGATCAATCAAAATAAATGGATTATATTAATCCTTAGTCCTTACTCTTTACCCGTGAGGCTGTGAGCCTGTTTTTTCACTTAAATTCTCCAATATATAAAAGAAAAAATTGTGAGGCCAGGTCTAGGCTTCTACGGGCTAACATTTCTAGCTCTGTCATTTTAAATATGTTTGTTCAATTTCATTTGATTTAATTATAAAAAATGGATTAATTTATGAATAAT
The DNA here is from genome assembly GCF_001879475.1 of Ipomoea nil. Taxonomy (NCBI): domain Eukaryota; kingdom Viridiplantae; phylum Streptophyta; class Magnoliopsida; order Solanales; family Convolvulaceae; genus Ipomoea; species Ipomoea nil. The sequence goes on from NW_017619458.1 coordinate 680,174, forward strand.
ATAATGAATATAAAACAATTGTAAAATCATATAATATGTGTGAACAACGAAGTTGTGTATTACTTTATCCAACATATATATTTGATTCAAACAGTAATATTTATTCACGTACATTATGTAAAATTGATATCAAATGTCACAAGTTTGACCATTAAAGTCAAATGCGAATTAAACGTGAATATACCTTTTCTTGATAAACAATTAATAAACTTAGTTGTAGTTGAATAGAATATAATATACCTTCATTACACGTGGAGATGACAGAAATCATGTGTTGTACTTTGGCTGGATGTAGGGGGGCGGAAGTAAATATTATATATATTTTTAAGGGAAAATGACAATTTTTCCCCCCTTGAGTTATATACCTATAGTATTTTTTCCCCCTAAATTATTGAAGTGGCTGTTTTTCCCCCTGAAATGTTAAATGGACATATTTACCCTTAAACTAAATATTTAATTTATTTTTTTTTCCAACAAATTATGACCATAGTTTAGTTCAAACTAAACAAACACTATAGCAACCAAACCGAAATATTCCAATTACAATTTAGAATCGAAATTTGATATTTAGAGTTTATTAAAATCGTGAACCGGAACGGACGGTTCATGTTCTGAACTGAAAAAATAAAATACATTTATTGTTGAATTTAGACTATTTTAAAATAAACAATAAAATTTTAAAATAAAGACGGTTCAAAATCGCGAATCAGATCCGGAACCGCCGGTTCACGGTTCAAGATTCAATTTTTTTGATACATAATTTTAATAAATTGACATTTAAATATTGGGTTCTAGATCTGAATTATAACCGTAAACTATTAATTCGATTGCTTTAGTATCCGGTTCAATTCAAACCGAACCGTGGTCATCCCTACGTATACGTAATAATTTGTTGGAGTAATAAAATAAATAAAATGTTTACTTTAAGGGTATAAATGTCAATTTAATATATCAGGGGAAAAGGCACCACTTTTAGAATAATTGAGGGGGCTAATGTGCTTACCTAAATAATTGAGGGGGAAAAAGTGCTATAAGTATATAACTCAGGGGTAAAAAGTGCCATTTTTCCTATTTTTAAATGTTACGGAGTATTTAGTTTTTATTTTATTTTTTATTTTATTTCTTTCTTTCTTTATTTATTTTTTGAGAATCGGAGTATTTAGTTTTAAAATTAAAGAGATGAATTTTATTAAATAGAAGGCATGAGTAAGAAGTTTTATATACTAAATATATATAATATAATCTACATCTACATACCATACATATACAAACATAATAAGAGCCAATAAAGTTAGACCCTGACGGGAACTAAAAAATTTTATTGTAATTGTTTGTTGAAATGAATGATTCATATTATTTTGATTTTAATATATTTTTTAATTACTTTTCCTACTTTACCCTCTATTTTATCATTTATTTTTCTTAAATACCCCTGCATTCTGTCAACGTAAACGTTAGTAACGGAATATTTCGTTAACTATTTATTATTTTTAACTTACTCATTGATTTTACAATACAATACAAACCTAATAAGTGCTCATAAAGTTAGCCCCTAACGGGAACTTAAAAATGTTGATTTACTTGTTTATTAAAATGAATGATTCATATTATTTTCATTTTAGTATTTTTTTTTCTACTTTACCCTCTATTATATCATTTATCTTAAATACCCCTACATTCCATTCCATCAGTGTAAACTTTAGTAGCGAAATATTCCGTTAACTATTTATTATTCTTAACTTACTCATTGATTTTCAAAAGGAAGGTCTTAGGTTCGAATCTCATCCTAATTAAAATTGACATAATTCTTAAACATATTATATTAATATGTTAGACTGTATTAGAAAAATATAATATAAAATTCTACATGAACTTTGATCAATTAATTAGAATCACGCATTGGCATTGATGAAACGGTACGGTACACCTAATTTACATTATATATTCAAGACAGTTGAGAAACTATCATTGTCTTTTGGGGGAAGGAGGATTTGGTTATGTTTTTGAAGGTGCACTGCTCCAAGGCACTAAAATGGCAGTGAAGTACACCAGCGAACTAGATTAAATCAAGAATTCTTTTTTTTTTTTTTTTTTTTTTTTTTTTTTTTTTTTTTTTTTTTTTTTTGCGTAAATGACAACAAGAGGAAGCATTGATCATGCCAATTAATAGGGTTTTGTGTTGGAAAAATTATGCTTTGGTACTATCCAGTTAGAGTGTTTCCCTCTAAAATTGTTATTGCACCAATTAATTTTATGAAAAATTATGCCACAAGTCATAGTTATGTATTCTTGAAATATTAACTTTTATGAAAAATTTGATAATCTTACATTGATATACGCAAGGATACTGAATGATACTTTGATAAATTCTGAAACACTAATTTTAAAATACATACAAATTGGGCATTGAAATATTCGCGCAATGTCCCTGTGGTAACTAGTATAATAAATATAAATATAAATATAATAAGAGTTTTTTCCCCAAATGGTCCCTCGACTAACACTAACACTAACACTTATTTTTTCATCACTAACACTTATTTTTTCAATTTTTTTTTAGATAAACGCTACAAGTTTAATTTCAAGTGATTTTTAGACCTTATATTTAAATATTTTAAAATACATTTGGTTTAAATAAAATAAAGCTAAGACCTTGTGGTCTAGTGGCACCAAGATTGCATCCCCATATGGGAGATCATGGATTCAAGCCTCAGTAGAGGCGGCATTGACTCTTTGTGCTCCAGTAGGTTGAGTCAGTAGCTTTCAAAAATAGAATAAATATAGTTTTTACTTTTAAGCCCAATATATGTACGGTTTTTACATTTGATATCCGAACCAAATTTATATTTGTATATAACTTAACTAAAAATATTGAACCAATAACCTATTAAATTAACTAAAAATTTATTTTAGATAATATTAATATTTTTTGAGCTAATATGTAAAATATTTTTGAGCTAATATATAAAATATTTTTTGATATATTCATTTGAATGACATGTATATAAGTATATAATTTTTACTTTGAATTCTAATATAGTAATATATGTGAAATTTTAATATCCGATATTCGGACGAAACTTGTATTACGATATAACATAACTAAAAATAACCAAACCAATAATCAATTGAATTCAATCAAAATATAAAACTTGTTATGGAGTTCATTTTATAAAGAGGTAATAACTGATTTGGTCCTCCGACTATCGCGAAACTACCGATTTAATCATCTACTATATTCCTTACCAAATTAAATCCTCAACTTTTCAATTTTTACTCAATTTCGTCCTCCGTCCAATTGACCTTGCCTAATTCTAATTTCCAGCTGCTAGCACTATTAAGTAAAGGGAAAGAGTAAACCTTCCCCAAGGACACTTATGTAAATACACACACTGTCGCGTCATTCCCATTTCAGACAATAAAATGAATAAACGAACCAAAGAAATCCACAAATCGCTAACACTAATTACGCAAATATTTTAAGAAAAACCTCGCTCGATTTGTGGTGTATGTTCGATCATTGACAATGAGAACGCAGGTGGGTGGGAGTCGCGCATACGCTTCAACAATTAAGTGTCCATTACAATTTAATTCTTTGTTATGCTAGGGTTTGTATTGTATAATACTTGTGGGTGCGCAGAAACACTCTACTCACCCACAAGTATTATACAACACAAACCCTAGAAAATCTCTCTCACTTTTTAAATGGAAGATTACTTTTATATTATATTATAAATATAATAATAAAATAATAATAAAAGAAATAAAAAAAAGTGTAAGTTGCGGCAGTTTGTGCTACCATTTTGACAAGTGTAAATACCCAAAATGGTCCCTCGACTATAGCTAAATTCACAAATTGGTCATCGACTTTTAATTTTAACTAATTAAGTCTTTAATTTTGCAATTTTAACACGATTTGGTCCTCCGTCTATTTGACCGTTTGTTGATTGTGAGTTTTGAGGATATATATGTAATTTCATGGTCTATCGTCAATTTTTTAAGGTTTCGATTGCATTTCCAGACCGCACTGTTACATTTGAATCCATTGCTGAAAGCAATCTGCCAAATCTTGTCGCCTTTCTTCATCCTCCCTTTGGATTCAATGTAGTTGAGTTCGTACCAGAGTGAAGAAGACGACGTGTTTCCGAACCGGTACAACGTCATCCTAGAGGCCTCCACGTGCTCCGACGAGAGTTGCAGGTTTGCTGGAGATCATCGATGACGGCGCGGCCGCCGACGTTGATGCAGAAGTGTTCGAAGGCCTGTTTGAAGTCGGGAATGTAAGGTTTCCATTTGGGATTGAAGATTTTCCAGACGATTAGGGTGAAGAGGAAGAGGAGCTGCTCCGACGGCGGGTGAACGAGCGGGGCGATTGTGGTTATGTTGGATTTGAGGGCTCCGCTGGCGATCACCATAGGTCTTTTGGGAGGTTGATTCCGACTTTTCCTTGCAGATTTTCCTGCTCGTAAACGCAGAGATAGGCTTTATCGTCGACGCCCTTGTGCATGCAGACAATGTGCATGAGCCGATACTTGGCTCGACCCGAATCGAGCTTCTCGTTGGACACGAGAATCGTGGCGTCGCCCAGTCGACTCATACACGGTTGTTTGTGGCGTTAGACCTGATGAAGATTGCAAATTGGGTTGTAGCGCCGACAATGATGAATTATGCGAAGGTGTTTGGGAGGTGGATTGTGTCGTGGCAGTAGGTGAAGGCTAGGCGGTAGAGTGTGTCATGGCAGTAGATGAGGGCAGCTGGGCAGTGGCTTGTGGCTGGGCGATAGACTGTGTCACGGCAGTGGATAAGGGCGGGCGGCGATGAAATTACATATATATCCTCAGAGATCACGGTCAACAAACAGTGAAATAGACGGAGGACCAAATCGTATTAAAATTGCAAAGTTAAGAACTTAATTGGTTAAAATTGAAAGTCGATGACCAATTTGTGAATTTAGCTATAGTCGAGGGACCATTTTGAGTATTTACTCTTTTAACAACAAAAGCTAGCTAAACTGGGAAGCAAATTTGCTAGCCACAACATCAACACAATTCAATAAACAATAATTTTTTATTGTGATACATCATCTTGCAAATGGTCAATTTACTGGGATAATCACAGTATTCTTTGACATACTAAAATAAGAGGCGCCGAAATTTTATTCCGGTATATGTTTTAATATAACTACATTCATTCAATTCAAAGAAAGGTACCACAACATTTAATGCAATCAATTAATTTGGACCTCTTTGGACCAATGTCAGTTACTGGTCGCTATTGCTATACACTTCTTCTTCCATGGAGGACCACTAGTCATATCATCAGTACGTTCCGTCATTATTAATGAAGCCAGTGGCCTCACGCTCCGGTGGCGATGGCGGTTTTCCAGCATTCTGCGTCTGGTCAATATTTACTTCCGACATCACACTGCTTTCTGGCGCATCAATATCACAGCCACAAACTCCACACAGTTCCGTTCTGCTTTCCGTCCATCATGGCGGAGCCGATCTGTTAATAGATTCTTTGTTTGTTTGTTTGTTTTTTTTTCCTTACTTTCAAATATCATTTCATTTTCATTCAAAATATCAATGAGATCTGTAAATTATAGGAGTACTATTTTGTTGAATTTAATTAATTAATGAGTTAATACTCAAAATCGTTCTCGACTATAGTGGTTTTTCTCAATTTCGTCCTAAACAACTTTGGTGACCTAATATCGTCTCAGACTTTTGTGTTTCGCGCAATTTAGTCCCAGAGTTTTGTGTTTTTGCTCAATTTAGTCCTTCATTTGTTATTCTGTCCATTTGGTGTTAAATAAATACACAATTAAGTAATTTTAATATTAGCATCTCTTTACTCATAGACATGTGAACTGCGAAATTCATTTTTTTTTTTACGAATTACTCCCAGAATTACTCATAAAACTGCGAATATAAAATTTGATTTGCAGACCCGAGAGTAATTCTGGGTGTAATTCATACAAGAAAGAGGAATTTCGCACTTCACAAGTTGAAAATAAAGAGAGATCAATATTGACATTACTGAATTGTCCCTTTATTTAACACCAATTTGACGGAATAACAAATGGAGGACTAAATTGAGCGAAACACAAAAGTCTGGGACGATATTAGGTCACCAAAGTCGTTTAGGACGAAATTGAGAAAAATCACTATAGTCAAGGACGATTTTGAGTATTAACTCATTAATTAATTAATTTAAGATTCAATTCCGTCTTTAATTTGCATTGAAAGGACAAAAATTAAAGGTAATACCAATGTGGTCAATTGTTAATTACATTGGTGTGAAAATGATTTAAAAGTTTATATGACAATATTATATTGTCTTTTAAATAATATATATAAATATATAGGATTCCGTTCAGGTGCGAATTGTGCTTGAGTGCTTTACAGGTGAAAGGTGAAATGTGAACTGTGAACTGAAGAAATGCACTACCAATTATTACACGAATGCACCACAACTACTCTAACCCCGCAATTACTACACGAATGCACTTAGGGATAGCAATGAGACGGGGTGGGTGCGGGGGATATATCCCCCGCCCCTACACCTGCATTCCCAATCCACTCTTCGCACCCGCACACTCGCGGGTAATGAAATTCTTATCCTTTATTCGCTCCCGCAGAGATTTTGTGGGTGCGGGTAATACCTAACCCGTAACTCTAATTATTAATATTACACTTAAATTTAATAAAAATTTTATATTACAATTCTAATTATCACATAGTTTTTTTTTTTTTTTTTTTAAATAAGTTTGAACGTAACTCTATAATAAGAGCCAATGAAGTTAATCCTTAATTGGAACGAAAATTGTGGTGGTAGTATAAATTGTATTACGTGTTTACTCATTATGTTATTTGTGTCGTTCCTATTCAATTTTCATTAACAAAAAACTAATAAATTTAATTCATTATGCATTTTTAATTATAAAATATACATAAACTTATATAATAAATGAATACTAATAACAATATAAATAAGTGCGGGTGCGAGGCGGGGATACCTCCCCCGCAACCGCCCCCATACCCATGCGGGTTTACAAAATTTCCCCGCACCAATTGCCCATATTGTGCGGGTATTTTAAAATCCGTAGGGGCGGAAATGCGGGTAGAATTGCCATCCCTAAATGCACCACAACTACCACATGAATGCGCCGCAATCACTACATGAATGCACAATAGCTACTAAATGAATGCACCACAACTACTACACGAATGTACCACACAAATCCACACGTGTTCTCCTGCATGCATAGTAGTAGTAGATGTGCATTCGTTAGTTGCAGTGTACTCCTTTAGAAATTCGCAGGCTCGCATGGCAAGGCTGGTTCGCACATGAAAGCAAATATGCACACACACACACACACACACACACACACACACACACACACACACACACACACACACACACACACACACACACACATATATATATATATATATATATATATATATATATATATATATATATATATATATAGGGTTGGATCTTGTGAGATCATCCTGGTAGATGAAATCATGAGATCTCATCTCAATCATCCAATTAATTTTAATTAATGGTAAGGATTGAATTTAAACACCCATTTATATTAGGATATATTTAATACATAGGGGTGACATATTAATTTCAATTTCTTCTTCGAATTGGATTATAATTGAAATACAATATTATCCTTATTTAGAGGGATTCTATCAATGGTAGGAAACAAAACTAAAAAAAAAAAAAAATTAAACGCATGAATAATATCGTTAGTAAAAGTGTGTGTTTACCCCCTAATTATGTACGTTTTTTAGTATGCATATGACCTATTCTAAACGTGTGCAAACACGCTAATTGATGTGTGCATTTTACTGAGCTTGCAATTGACAACTAGACAAGACTGAAAAAGGCTTGATTCAAGCCCGAGCTCGTGTGCGCCGGCACCTGCGGGCACGAATGTCGTTCGGAAACTGGCTGGCCTTGCGGGCATAAGTTATGCCAACTTTCGGTAACTAGACAAGACTGAAAAAGGCTTGATTCAAGCCCGAGCTCGTGTGCGCCGGCACTTGCGGGCACAAATGTCGTTCGGAAACTGGCTGGCCTTGCGGGCATAAGTTATGCCAACTTTCGGTATCCGTTTTTCCAACGCACTAGCCACTTGGGTTCGGCCAAGACCGAGAAGTAGAAGTTTCGGCCCCGAGACTTGGCTTGTAGTTTCGGCCTCGACCAGGCCGAAACTGAAGCAGTATGGTTTCGGCCTAGGGCCGAAACTTAGCCAGTCTGGGGTGGCTGAATACCAACAGACAAATGTGGGATTAAATTCTTCAGTTACAGATTTAATTTTTTAATTAACTCCAATTTCAATTCTGAATTTAAATCCTGGGTAATGGCATGTTGTTTCAGATGTTACAAAGCCAAGTTTAAATGGCCTTGTTTAATGCTATTAAGGACCTACATCCCTATATAAGAAGGGGTAGAGTGCAGCAGATTTTCCAAGCACATAGTGACAAGAACACACAACACAGAAAGTGGTTTCTCGCCTCAAAACTCTGCTTCTACTCCTTTCTTTTCCTAAACTGTGTTCATAGCTTTGCTCTAGTTCGCCGGGTTCGCTCGTTTGGGTGTTCAAACGTAGAACCGTACCGCGTTTTATCGTGGGAAACCTAGGCCACGACGCTCCTAGCACTTGTGGGAGGTGGCAAATAAGGTTTTAAGGAAAGAGTGGTCTCTTGACTCACGCTAAAAACCCTTACCTAAACACGAGCCATCTTTTCCTTCTTTCGGTTTTGGATTATGGTTCTAAGCAAAATCCGTTCTCCATATTTGTTTTTCCGTTGGATTGGACTCATAATCTGAGGATTATTTGTTCCAATTTTTGGTTGATATATATTGGTATATCTTTTTCGTAGATATACATACATACATACATATATATATATATATATATATATATATATATATATATATATATATATATATATATATATATATATATATATATATAACCGTTGGATCCGTTTTATATATATTTGTGTGTATATATATATTTTGGATAAATATCAAATAATATTTTATATACTTGCGTGTGTATATATAAATATTATTTTACGATATTAAATTGATTTTGGTTCATTATCACCAACAATCTTAAAACCTTATTATTTTGATAATGAACAAGTCGATGGATTCCAAGAGTATTGGATCTGTGAATGTTGCTCGTGGTGCACATTCAAGTGGTTGGAACGGCAATGATGTTGCACATTCCGTGATGCCAGTTGATGGCAGCAACGTTGGAAATGATATTTCCATAGGAGTTGCAAAAACACACGATGGTGCTCCGGAGAACGTTGGTTCACGAACCGGTAGACCTGTGGCTCGTGGCACACAATTGGTACCTATTGTGTTGCCTAGTGGATCGGCTAAAAACCACGAAGGATCCTATGATGCTGTGATCACTACATGGTCTGAGGACTATTGTAGTGTGACCAATGACTTCAACTGTAATCAAAGGAAACTTAAGCGGAAGCTTAGCTTTCAAGAAGATTATGAGAAGAAGGAGAAATGCCACTACAAAGTGAACCGTCATCCTGGTGAAAAGGTTGAGGACAATTTCGCTATGTTCAAAACATGTGGATGGTTGGACGAGTGAGGTCACAATCGAGGTACCCCCGATGTGCGCTATGGACCACCCTTCGTGGAGTGGACGGTTGGAAAATGGAACAAGGCACACGGGTTGAAGGACTACTACGAGATAGGAATAAGGAAATGTGTTTCCAATGTAATTTTCCTATTTATTTATTTTTGAATAAATGTTGTAGTATCCTTGTGATACATTTTATTGTTGAATAAAATGAATTGTTCCATTTGTGTGTATTGAACTTTGTATATTTTAAAATATTCTTGTGTGATATTTTTAATATATAAAAGATTCAACATGGGTGCGTAGTGCATCGCGTAGCATTATGTGGAAAATGCTAAAAGGGCTTAACGCCCGGAACAAAATGTAACAAGCGTGTTACATGTTGAAATCCCGTAGAGAACTTCGGTTCTGGTTCATGTAGAACCATAAGGATTTCAATGATCAATTTGTCAAAAATTGGGATAGCTATATAATCGTGAGCGTCACAGCTCAATTGTTGAATATTTTAATTAATATTCTGAGAACGATTATATAAGCTTGGTTCAACTAGTTTTGGAAATTTGGTTGTTTCGTTCTCGTTAATTCTGTTATAATTAACTTGATCAAAAATTCTAAATTATACTAGTATATTTAATTTGAGACAAATTGTATTTTGGTGAATATTGCTTTTGTAGCACTAATGGAAAGTGAAATTTGGTACTTTGAAGTGCAAATAAAAACACTGTAACAGTGCTATTAAGCACTAGGTAGAGTGCTTAATTAGGCACTTTCGGCCACTTGGTGGCTGCACCTTTAGGTGTTGAAAACTTAAGCATTTGGTGCTTTGGTAATAGCAATAAATGTGCTAGATTATGATTGGTCTTAATGCTAATCTACTTAGCTTAAACCTTTCGTATGTGGCTAATTAAATTTAGCGTTGTAAAAAGTGCTATGTGATTAGCACGAAAGGAGGTTTGGTTAATTATGTAATTAACTAATAATCCTAGTGCTAAGTAGCACTGGAATTATAAATTAAGCAACCGAATGTTGCTGTGAGTTTATAATTTAAAGCAATAGAGATTGCTTTGGAATCGGTGCGTTAGTTTAGAAGCAATGATTCGTGCTTGTTATAGCATGTTTCGTGCTTCATTACTAAGCACTGATTCGTGCTTCAATTTTGGAAGCACTAGTTCGGGTGGCCATTCGGTCAAATCCCGAATGGATTTGTAAAGGCTAATCTGTTAGCTTCTACGAGATGTGCTAACGTGTAGCACATGTTTATTCTTTATAAGAATAAAAGAGAAAAATCATATTAATCGTGGATTAATACGGTTACGAACGATCGATGTAGTGAATATGAAACACCTATTGGTGATTTCTGCGAAAGCGTTGGTATCGTACTCGAGCGTACGACACGGTATTCACCTCAATCAAACGTTGTTGCCGAACGAACATAAATATCAAGACGTTGATAAGTTCGGGTTTACCTCAAAGTATGTGGGGTGAGGCAATACTTTGGACAAGTAAGTACCTTTTAAATAAGGTTACCCGCATGAAATTCTTACGAATTATGGGTACGTAGGAGGTTTTCCTACTAGTGCCTGAAATGTGGGGGTGTCTTGCCAAAGGTGTGTATTGGTTCTTAGTACACGAGTCCAAGAGTTTGGATGTACATAAGAACACGAAAGATTGATTCAAGAAATTCATCGTTCATGGAAGATGTTTTTGTGAAGGATCAATAAAGGACCTAGCACGTTGAAAGGAATTTTCGGCGTAGTTATGGTTGAAGGGTGTGAAAGAGAACCCGAGCTCAAAGCTAGACGTAGCAAGAGAGCTAGGATTGAAAAATCCTTTGGTCCATATTTTCTGACGTACATGCTAGAATGTGACGCACATATTCTAACTTGTTTACTAGAAAATAAATTTAATTTTCTGACATGGTTGTTAGAAAATGAGTCTCGAATGTATGTAGAAGTGGTGACTTCTACAGATGGACCAACCCGAGAGAGGCTACTGAGAGTGAAGTAGATTCTATCTTAGAGAATCATACTTGGAACTGGTCGTTCTTCCTCCGGGTTGTAAAACCTTTGGATCCTAAGTGGATCACTAGTCAGAAGATAAAACCGGTTGGTTATATTGAAGTAAAATGGCCTGGCTTGCAATTGTAGATTATATGCAACACGAGTGCCACGGTTACTTCGATATGTATTCTCTGGTGATGAGAATGAAATCCATTAGGATGACACTTGCCATAGCCGTTTAGCGAGACTTGGAAGTTCATCAAAATGGATGTATCCCTTTCTTAGTAGACATGGAACGACCCGAGGGTCTGTGGTTCCACGATGTGAAAAGAAAGCGTGTAATTGGTGAGATCATTGTATTGTTCGAAACAATTGCCTTTGAGATTTGGCATGTAAGGTTTTGATCATGAAGTGATGACCAACGATTTTAGTATAAACGGAAGTGAAAGTGTGTCTACGTATTGCGTACGATAGACGATGATATCACTGTTTGTTTATACACGATAAACTCATTGTGGGTAGTAACGATCAAATGATCAATTCTACCAGAAACATGTTAAATTCGAAGATTTGACACGAGAGGTGTGAGTTTGGCAGATTTAATCTTCGAGATAAAAATCGTGAGAAGACCGTATGGTCTCGTGTTAGGCCAATCTCAGTGAGTTGATTGAATCCTTGCGAGGATGATAATCAAGTAGCTTGGACACCGTTAGATACTAACGTATAACTAGCTGATAATCACGGAGATTGTATTGCTCACGGAGAATACATTCAGATTATTGGTAGTTTAATTGTATCAAATGGGTTGTACTAGGCCAGATATTGCCTTTGCGGTTAATGAACTTGGTAGACATCCGAGTAACCCTAGTGATGCGCACTAAAAGGCAATAGTGAGAGTTATGAGATACTTGAGGTATGCTCGTGACTTTGGACTGCACCACGTGTAGATATCTAGCTGTACTTGGAAAGTATAGCACGTTAACGAGATATCAAAGGATGTTAAATCCATCAAAGGCTACGTCTTTGCGTAGGCCAGTGCAGTCGGTTGGATGGAAATTCTCAAAACGATTTGTGATAGCTAAGATCCGACGGGATCTAAGCTGAGAGCCTTACACTTGTGTCGCGAACGAGTAGGCCGAATGGCTATGCCATTTTTTTGGGAATGTTCCTTGAAGTAAACTCGTACCTCCAATTTGTGTGCGTTGCTATAGTCAAGCCAAAATTGGTTAAGTACAGAGTTAGATGTGGAATGGTAAGGCTAGACTTATAAGTCGTAGACATAATACCATTAAACAATTTCTCACAACGAGGGTTATCTCTATTGACTACGTGATGTCAAAAGATAACGTAGCGGCCGCTAACTCGCTAACCCGAGGGTAAGCAAATGGTTGTGGAGAAATTGGAACGAGAAATGGGTCTAAAGCCCTTGGACTAAAAGTTCTATAGTGGATACCCAACCTAGCTAGCACCTAGGTTCAATGGGACAACTAAATTATGGAACGGAGCGTGTCACTGTGGGGGTCTCGGACTCCCTACCACTTCTCGTTAGAAACAGTGACTCCCGCACGAGGCTAGCATGTTGATGCTTTAATGATTCTTGAGTATGCGGGATACTCGAGAAAGAATCACCTATGTAAGAGAGAAGTGAGGGTCGCTTCAAAGGAGAATTGTTGGGCACAATTCTTTAGAAACTCTCGACAGAACCAGGAACGGTGACCCACGACCAAAATGGGCACACTCATGAGAACAGAGCATGGTTGGGAGGTTCCTGTGTGAGATATGTCATCGTCTACACAAACGGCAGTCGGTTCAAAGACATCGCGTTCTACCGTACAGCCAGTAGAGTAAATATATCTTCACAAGGAAAGGTTCAAAAGGTATAGTGACTCCCTACCTATCCTATGCAGGGATCGACCGTTTGAACACAGTTGTTTCTGTTTTCAAAATACCCCGAAAATCAATTTTCATTCATGTGGCGGATTGTTGGAAAAATAGCATTAAAATGGCATTTTAAGTGGTTATTTTATGGTACAATCATCAGTGGGGTCCACTTCTGATTTGGGTCGGGTCAAAGTGGATTTGGGTTCTTCATAGTGAGACGAAGAGATTGATATATTGTACGCTCAAAACGGATAATGGGTGAATGAGATATTGATTCTCAAAGTAGACCCATTGAGTTGGAAAAATGAAGGGAAAAAGTGAGCTTTTGTCCCACATTAGTCTGGAAAGAGGATTTGACCCCCCTTTTATACAAGTGCGTTTTTAGAGCTTGTAGAATTGTATAGCATAGAGGCTCTCTCGCGCGGGAGGGGGGGGGGGGGGGGTGCAAATCAAATTCCAACTAGACGAGACTGAAAAAGGCTTGATTCAAGCCCGAGCTTGTGTGCGCCGGCACCTGCGGGCACGAATGTTGTCCGGAAACTGGCTGGCCTTGTGATCTCATGATGTTCTTGGTAATCTTGGGGTAATTGGGTACATGTTATCGTGTCTATGCGTATTTAGAGCTTGCATTTAGGATTTGTATCATGGCTTCTTCGTGTCTATGCGTATTTAGAGCTTGCATTTAGGATTTGTATCATGGCTTCTTGATAGTCTTGATGTTCTTGAGAATCTTGGGGTAATTATACGCATGATCTTGTGTTTAAGCATGTTTATAGCTTGTGTTTAGGGTCCCATAATGTTGTTCGTCGAGTCATTCTATGTGTTCAAGTCCCTATTATTGTTGATATGTGTTTTGGGTGAGTTTAGACTTGAACTTGGGTAAAATTGATGAATTCCCGAATGGGGAAAAATGCTAAGAAGGGACGTTCCAGTGCGTAGTCGGTGGGGGGACGAACCCCCACTCGACCACCCGCCGGAACGGCGAGTGGGTTCCAGCGGGCAGCTGGTGGGTAGTCGTCCACCGGCTGGAACGTTGAGGTTCAGCCGGCGGGACATCGGCGGGTGGTTGTCCACCCGCCATACCACCCGCTGGTACGGGCTGGTGTGGGGTCGTTCAGTCTCCGGTTGGTCGAACCCCGTGCCCTGAGGTGCTTTCTTTGATGTTTATGAGTTTAGAATAATGTCTTAGGTACCGTAAACGGAAATTGTGAGTCGTGTCTATACATGAGGGCTATACTTGTATTGTGTGGGCCCAAAGTATGGTTTATGCTATTCCCCGTAGGTCGTATGTTTAGATTGACGTCCCATGTCGCTATTAGTCTATTCGTATGCCCTTCCCTTCCCCTGGTTATCCCTCGATGAAGTTGTCGTTGAGTCTTAAATGTGGTGTTGATGTCCATGGATGATGAAAAGATATGAGATTGGTGGAAAAGATATGTTGGCGGTATATTGCACTGCGTGTGCTTAGATTATCGTGCTGCGGTACGATCAGGTTTGCACTGCGTGTGCTGATGATATTGCGCTGCGGTGCATTTATCTTATGTTATGGTGCTGCGGTACCTGTAATACCCCAAAATTTTTAAAACTTTTCAATCTTATAATATGAAAGCAATTCTATTAATTAATTCCAAATAGAGCATTTTTAACATAGGGGTCTGGGGTGTTATGCATAGGTGGGTGATCACATAACCAGTATTGGCACTTATATGCAGGTTGCTTGTAATTAATAATATTGTATATATGCATAGTGGGATGCCTTATAACATTTTTGTCTATCATGCTTTGTATATATACATGAATGCGTGTAAGTGTGTGTTTTGACATAAACATGCGAGCTATGTGCATTACATATGAAAATATAAATTTCCACCTATAATTGGAACATGCAATTCGCATACAAATATTCTTTAATAATTATGAGTAAAATAGCATAGGTTCTCAAATACTAAAAGGTTTATCTTGAGAAATCTTGACAGAATTTGATCACACAAGTACTTAGGAAAATTAATTTTATCTCGGTGGTAAATAAAGTTTAGGTAGGCATAAATCTTACCCCTAGAAGCCTAGAATACCTAAACAATTTAGAATTGAAGACCCCTGATTGCTAATTCCTAAATCAATTGGTGACCTGATGATGAGGCTAAATTTTTTAAATTACTTAGGGAAGGTAGGGGTGGTAACAGGGAGGTCATGCGAGGGGGAAATGTAGAATTAGGGCTATCTCAAGATATGTGTATATAAGAGTGATGTAATTTGTACGGAGTGATATTTCAGGGTTAGGACATGCTAAGTGCAAACTTATAGATGCATATAAGATTATCATAGCTAGGGTACATGTGTATGGCTTGGGGCTATGGACATTATTGTAAATAACTAGTTTTTTACGCGCATTGCGCGATTGGGATAATGCCCAATGCTTTTTTGTTAAATAAGTACTTTAAAGTATATTAAGGCAGGATTATATTGAAATTGTTCATGCATAGATAATTGAAGGTTGAATTTGCGTATTTAAATAGGTAATTCTTCTCCCAAAGGTTGAGTCCCCAACCCCAAGGGCCCCCCACACTCCGACCCGACAGAGCATTGTGGGAAGTTGTAAATCACAGTGACTCAATGGTTCAGCAGACAGGGCCAAATGCTGATACGCACAAGGAATCTGCCCATTTTGGACATAATTCCTACACTGCCGCCGCCAAGGTTCAAACCTTGGTCTCTTCTCCCAAATACTACCCACTAAACCATTGAGCTAAGCCCATGCGAGTTAAATAGGTAATTCTAAGTTTACAAATGCAAGATAATATAGTCAAGATTGATTATAATTTTCAATAAAATAATTGTATAGGTATAGTTGAAACCAAATACGGGACATAAGGGAGAACAAATAAAAATTAGGGCATAAAATATTAAATATATACTAATATTGTTTGAGGAGATTCTGACATTAGGATTTGTGGTTAAGTTCTATTAAGACTTTAATATTAGAATTAGATTAATGGTGTAGTTATAATTCTATATTAGACTTTAATATTAGAATTAGACTAACGGTGAATTAACAGAAAAGTTAAATGGATAATAATCATATAATTAAGGATAAATTAGAAAATCTTAAAAGAAAAAAAATTAAAACCTGAACAATATGAACCATTCATTTGATTTAATAATTTGGCGGTCATTTTTTCTACCCAATGTTAATAATTAAATAAATTCACTGGTCAAATCCGCTAGTATAATCCGCTAACGCTAACCGCTAACTGCTGATTATCAAACAAGGACATTGCGAGGTAGTTCTCACTTCAATTTGTTGTGTGATTTGAATACTCTCTTTGTCACAAAATCTCTCAAGTAGTTAATATGGTTGGCTTTATTAATTATATTTTTTTAATTTTTTCATGGTATTAATAAAATACTTGGTAAATAAATATATAGCATTATTTTGTATTATAACTTTGATATTTAATTAGAAAAATAGTGCACAAAAAAGATAATAGATAATGTAGTGAATATAATCAATTGATGAATTTGAATGTAAAAATTTGTACATTTGAGAAAAATAAAGACACTATAACTAACGAAAATATTTATTTTAATTAATTTATTGATAATTAATAATTTTTTTTTTTCACTGAATAAAGACATTGTAAGGACAATGTATCGAATATAATCAATTAATAAATTTGAATATAAAGAATTTTTATATTGAAGAAAAATAAAGACAATATAACTAATAAAATTATTTCTCTTATTTAATTTATTGATAATGAATAATTTTTTTTTTAATAAAGGCATTGAGGACACATAATTCTAAATTAAAGAAATGCATATGTATTATTTTTTGTTGTAACTACTAAATTATTATTTATATAATTTAATAAGAGTAAAATAGAGTACTAATTATGCCAACTTTGATTGGGATGAGGTTCGAACCTAAGACTTTTATTTTTATTGAAATCAATGAGTAAGTTAATGGTGAACTAACGGCTATTCTTAAAATTTTAACGGAATTAGTAACGATGTGTGGGTATTTTAGGAAATTTTAGTGTAAAATTTAAATCTGATCAATCTTTTAATCAACCTGAGCCATTCATTTGATTAAAATCTATGACCGCCATTTTTTCTACCCATTATAGGCCTAACTCTCTTGGGCTCTTATTAGTATAGTAGATATGACTGTAATAATTTTATATGAATACGTATGAGTAAGGGAGGATGTTCTATAGGCTCACAAGTTTTTATATATATATATATATATATATATATATATATATATATATATATATATATATATATATATATATATATATATATATATATATAAAAAGCATATAGGGATGTACCGTATATGACGCAACCATGGAAGATTTAGGTTTAGACAAGGTGATTAGGTTTAGGGTGTAATAATAATGAAAATAATAATAATAATAATAATAACAATAATAATAATAGTTTGCGTGTAAGTGTAGCATACAAATGTAATTGGGATTTACTACATACTTTAGGAACGTGTATATATATATATATATATATATATATATATATATATATGAGTTAATACTCAAAATCGTCCTCGACTATAATGGTTTTTCTTAATTTCGTCCTAAACGACTTTGGTGACCTAATATTGTCCCAAACTTTTGTGTTTCGCTCAATTTAGTCCTCCATTTGTTATTCTGTCAAATTGGTGTTAAATAAAGGGACAATTCAATAATGTCAATATTGATCTCTCTTTAGTTTCAACTTGTGATGTGCGAAATTCCTCTTTATTGTACGTGATGGTTTTAGGGTTTTCGGGCCCAAGGAGGTCCAACACAACCTTTGGTCGGAGGATACACCTCTCAATAAAATGTACGTCTAACTCAGAGGTAATGCTAGTGCTCGGAATTTCTTTGTTATTTTTCCCCTCTCCCGAGTGTCCGAAAATGTCTACCTTTTACAAGAATGGAGGAGCCTTTATATAGTGGCTCCTCCTCTGCCGACTTGAAGGCCCTTAATGGCCGACTTCAAGGCTAATCAAGATATGGAGCCGTTGGACGCCATTACTCGGTCGACCAACGGCTCTCCCAGGCTTGTAACAGCCCGACCAGGTCCTGCCTTTAATGCTTCAACGACCCTCTTTTAAAGGAACCCCTTTAATGCCCTCAACGGCTCCTCGAGCCGAGTCTTTTCCTGGGCTTGGGCCTCGGCCGACTCCTGGACTCGGCCCGATTGCTCTTTGGGCTCCTCTCGATGCTGGCCCACTTCTATTTTCTTTGGGCCCCTATCTCTTGGGCCGGGGTCCTTACCCCATCAACTAGTCCCTCACTTTTCCATACCCGGTCCTCCAACCTAGGTTTGGAAAAGTAGCAACCGCTCGTCTTCTTTAATTACCGTATCCGTGCCCTGAATACCCCTTGTAACGTCCGGATCGTCAGCCATTCTCCCCGGATCTCGCGGAGCCGTTGGGATTCTTCCGTCTAGGCTTGGTACCTATAAATGGCCTCTTCCCTTCTCTCTTATCTTCACAAGTTCATCATGGGTCGCTCTCCTTTGAAAGGAAAGCGAATTGACTTCGGGTCTCCTTGGCGTCCGCTGCCTTCTAAGCGGACCCGGCCTGAAAGGGAACATAAAAAGAAGGCTCCTCGCCCGGCTTCCCAGAGGTCCCCAGTTGGCGCTGCTTCTTCGGCTTCTCGGCCGCCGACCCCTTCTCAACGAGAGGTCGCTCCACCTTCACGCCATACGTCTACGCCTACAACTGCCCGAGTGACTTCCCAAGACGGGTCCTTCGTTGAGGTGGCGGTTCCAGAACAACTTACTTTTAAGATGACTTTCTCCATCCCGCTGGACGACCTGGACGGGCCAGTCACGGGCCTTATGGATGACGAGGATTACGCCCGCTACCTGGAGGCGTATCCGGATGATGAGGAACCCATGACGACAATTTCTTTTTTCAATGTCTCAGAGAGGCCGACTCCAATTCGGACCCGTCGGTCCGGTTGCGTAGAGTCGATCTCGACTTCCTCCAACTGGACAGCAGGCTCTGGGCGAGGTAGTATCGTCTTCTTCGGGGGCCTCTCAGTGATCTCATGGATCTACATCTCGCGTTTGCCCATCCCTCTGCATGCCTGCAGATAGCAGTCGCGGGCGACCTTTCGGTCACAGCGCACCGTACCTACTCCATTTGGTGTGCGGAATTTCAGGCAGAGATGCTCAATTGAGATCAAAGCCCCTAAATCCTCAAGACCCGGTCGGCCGAGTATAGCGTTATGCGAGCAGGCCATGTTTACCACAATAAATTTCATGTTGAGTCTCTGTACGTCCGGGTACGTGCCAATCTCAACTGGAAGTGTGATTGACCCCTCCGCCTCCACCGAGTCCCCTGTGAAGCCGGCGAGGGGAGTTTTGACGGGGTTCAGCTGTTCTCGGGTCAGCCCCATTTTGGTGAAGGTTTCTAGATATAGCACGTTGACGCTGCTCCAGGTGTCCACCAGGATTCGCCGAACGACGATGCCGTTGACGTCCATGGCTATAACCAACGCATCTCGATGCGGTATTTCTCCGGCTGGTAAGTCTCTGTCGGTGAACACGATGGGCTCTCGACACACCTTTTTAGAGTTCTCCTCACGCCCGTACACTGTCCCGACGTACAACTGCCGGGCCCAAGCTTTTCTGGTGTTCGCTGAATCACCACCTTCCGGCCCGCCGACTATCATGTTGATAACCGGTTTCTGGCGCCATTGAGCCTCCTCCTCTTCGGGAACCGGCTGCTTGCCTCGACTGCTTTCGGCAACGGCGACGGGTTCCTCATCCCCTCGACTGCCCGGCCTCCGCCTCCATTGGTTAGGAGGCGGGGTTCCTTGCTGGATGATACCCTCCATGATCTTCTTCAGGTAGAAGCACTCCTCCGTACTGTGAGTATAAGATTTATGATAACGACAATACTTAGAGTTCTTACCCATCTCTTCGTTTGTCGCGCGATCGTCGGTCGGCAGAGGCGGAGGCGGGGCAACCGCTTGTACCTCGTGGACCGGACGCTCGGGAATCGGCCGATAGGCGTGGACCACTGGTCGGTCGTACGGCCGTCTAACTTCGGGTCGCCGAGCCACGTCCGGTCGCCTTTCTTTGGCTTCTGCTCGCGTTCTCTTTCCGCTGGCGGATCCGCCGACTTCGCGCTGTCGCTTGTACTTCATAGCCTGCTCCGTATTGGCCCTCTTGTTGGCCATATGAATGGCTTCTGCGTAGGTGGCCGGATGATTGTCCCTCAAGTCTTGGTACAGCTGGCCGGACCGCAG
The DNA here is from genome assembly GCF_001879475.1 of Ipomoea nil. Classification (NCBI taxonomy): domain Eukaryota; kingdom Viridiplantae; phylum Streptophyta; class Magnoliopsida; order Solanales; family Convolvulaceae; genus Ipomoea; species Ipomoea nil. The sequence continues at coordinate 700,954 of NW_017619458.1, forward strand.
CGACTCGATGAAGAAGGTGAGCGCCGTCTGGTCCTCGACCTCCTCTATGGACTGGATCTCTCTCTGCCAGCGGGCCAGATAGGTTTTCAAAGATTCGCCTTCGTCTTGACGGATGTCACCCAAGTGAGTTAGGTCATTTTGTGGCTTGATATTAGCGGCGTAATGGCTCATGAAGCGGTCTGCCAGCTCTTCAAAGTTGTGAATCGACCCCGAGGGCTGCGCCACCAGCCACCTTTGTGCCGACCCCTTCAACGTGGGTAAGAAGGCGCGACACATGACCGGATCTCGTACCCCCAAAACCTGCATCTTAGCCTGATAGCTCAACAAATGCTCATGGGGATCGCCGGTTCCATCGAACGTGGCTTGTTCTGGGAACTTGAAGTCACTCGGTATCTTAAAAGCCATAACCTCGTCTGAGAAGGGTAAGGCGGTCAGTAACGTACGTCCTGGGGATTTGGCTTTTCCCTCCATCCGTTCTTTAAGATTTCGCACCTCCTGTACTAAGTTTGCCACTTCGACCCTCTCCCGGGTGCGATTTCCCGTGGATTCCGTGCTCTCGCCGACTTTAGACTCAGCCGGTTGGACGGGGTTGCGGGGGGGTTGCTCCACGCGACGAATCTCAGTCCTGGCTCTTTTGGTTCGGCTCTTCTCTCGTGCAGCTTGTCGATCGCGGGCGGCTAGTGGGGCACGACTGGGCTCCTTTCGCCCTAATCGTTCTCTTGTCGACCGACGCCCAACGCTGGGACCCAGCCGGGAATGAACGGATTGTACCGGTTGGCTTTCAGCCCGTCGGCTCAATTGCCGGTTGTCGGGCCTCTGAGGCGGTTGCAACTCGCGTTGCGGCTGGCGGGTGACGGACTGTTCTCTCACTCCTAGGCTTGCTTCGGCGCAGGCGCGTCCGATTGCGCGTAACTGCTCCGGGGTGAGCAGCACCTGAGGCAATTGCCGGTTTATCTGCGGCGTCGGCGGCGGTGTCGTCTCGTTTTCTTGGCTTCGAGCGCTTCTCCGATTCAGCTGGCTTCTCAGGTCGGCCTCCCGTCCGTTGTCATGATGGCTCGACTGTTCCTCGCTTCCTGCCATGTCTGGAGTTTTCCTAATTCGACTGAGGTTCTAACTGTCGTTCCTCGGACTCGCCTCACTCAAGAGGATACGTGACTCTTGGGTTCGATCCCCACAGACGGCGCCAGTGATGGTTTTAGGGTTTTCGGGCCCAAGGAGGTCCAACACAACCTTTGGTCGGAGGATACACCTCTCAATAAAATGTACGTCTAACTCAGAGGTAATGCTAGTGCTTGGAATTTCTTTGTTATTTTTCCCCTCTCCCGAGTGTCCGAAAATGTCTACCTTTTACAAGAATGGAGGAGCCTTTATATAGTGGCTCCTCCTCTGCCGACTTGAAGGCCCTTAATGGCCGACTTCAAGGCTAATCAAGATATGGAGCCGTTGGACGCCATTACTCGGTCGACCAACGGCTCTCCCAGGCTTGTAACAGCCCGACCAGGTCCTGCCTTTAATGCTTCAACGGCCCTCTTTTAAAGGAACCCCTTTAATGCCCTCAACGGCTCCTCGAGCCGAGTCTTTTCCTGGGCTTGGGCCTCGGCCGACTCCTGGACTCGGCCCGATTGCTCTTTGGGCTCCTCTCGATGCTGGCCCACTTCTATTTTCTTTGGGCCCCTATCTCTTGGGCCGGGGTCCTTACCCCATTAGTACGAATTACACCCAAAATTACTCCCGGACCTGCAAATTAAATTTTATATTCGCAGTTTTAGGAGTAATTCTGGGAGTAATTCGTAAAAAAAAAAGGGATTTCGCACTTCACATGTCTATGAGTAAAGAGATGCCAATATTAAAATTACTGAATTGTCTATTTATTTAACACCAAATGGACAGAATAACAAATGTGGGACTAAATTGAGCGAAACACAAAAGTCTGGGACGATATATATATATATATATATATATATATATATATATATATATATATATATATATATAGATGTGTATTCAAATGAGGACAAGTATATTATAGAGGACTGTGAGGACAGATCTAGTGTGTGCCATTAGCAGGTATGTCGTGTGCATGACCGAATGTAGTCGTGTGCCACAGTTTCTATGTCGCGCGCTAGATTTGTTAATTTATAGAGCCTGGGTTCGAAACCTGATGTTTACATTTATTCTTGTGTGCCATTCTGTATTAAGTTGTGTGCCTAGTATAAATTTGTTGTGTGCCCATTATTTGTCCTCACAGTCCTCTATATATTGTTGTCATAATTTGAACTCCACCCTATATATATATATATATATATATATATATATATATATATATATATATATATATATATATATATATATATATATGTATATGTATATATATATGTATATATGTATATGTATATATGTATATGTGTATATATATATATATATACATATATATATACGTATACATATATATATACATATACATATATATATACATATATACATATATATATATATATATATACATATATATATATATATATACATATACATATATATACATATACATATATATATATATATATATACATATATACATGTATATATATATATATATATATATATATACATATATATATGTATATATATATATATATATATATGTATATATATATATATATATATGTATATATATATATATATATATATATATATATATATATAGAAGCTTAGGGGAATATATTCAGAAGTGATATACCTATTTATGTATAAATGTTTGTTTAGGGGGTCCTTATCTTAGTGGTCAAGGGTTCTAAATAAGGTATTGGAAGCTTGTGGTCTATTATGCAACATGGACCAAAGTCTAGAGGGATAGTTTTAAGATCGTTTGGGGACGCAATATATTTTTTCCAAGGATAATTTCTAGATGACCACTTGGTTTAGGCTCCTCGGATTTCTCCCGGTCTCACTCAGATTGCCTTTCGGGCCAAAACTTAATACGCAATGTACCCGAGGATTTAGATTTCTTGAAACAGAATTAGTCCCTATAATTTCTGTATAACTTATAAACAAATCAATTAGGAAGATAATTCGTCTTTCATGTTCAGGCATTAGATTGTTATTTACATGTTAAACACATAAGAAGTATCAAGGAAGACATACAAATGTACAATGGAGCAATAAAACGAGAAGTCAAGAAAACATACCGTACCAGTGGGCGCGAGGTGGGCGGTCGACCTCTTGCCAAGGCCCCACTGGAACGTGACGGTGAAGAAGGAGTCACTTCGGGAAAGTCCCGAGAATGCACAGATTTAAGTCCAAACAATTCCATACTCGTATGAACAATAAAAGGGACTTAAATGCATGGAAAATCTTAAGAAATCACATTACTATGACACTAACAAGGAACACGGGAGACATTCAATGAGATATCATAAGGATCACACACCCCATTCTCCGCCTTCTTAACTAAAGCTACGTTCCCACAATTTTCCTCCATGCAAACTTATGTAAGTACTTATCGAGCTATTAGTAAGTTAATTATCAAAGTAATTGGTCAATTATGATTACGAAAAGTGAGCTATTATATGCCGAATAAAATTACCAATTACAGGTTCCAAAATACTTTATCAAATAACAGATATCCAAATAACGCACATTTGATCAAATGGTTAAGCAACAATATGCAATTCCTGACTCAGTTTATAAACAAATCAATTAGGAACATAATCCAACTTTCATGTTCAGGCAAATAAACAAGTATGGTATTTAAACAAAATCGATAGTTTATTAAGTTTTAGTATGTCAAAGTAAATTGTTAGTAATCAAAGAGTGATATGCAACAAGGCAGGTAATAGTATGAGAGGATGTCACAACTTTCAGGGCAAGCATAAGGAATGAAGAACAAGTATGTGAGAAAAAGCGATAAACTCACAATCTCACCGCGTGTCCTAAGATCCCTATATCCTAAGTTCCTAAACACCTGAAGTTTAAGCTTAACGTTCTAAAGTTCAAGCCTAATGTCTTAAAGTCTTAGTCTAAAGGCATTGTTTTAGGGTCGAACTTAGGCTCTGATACCATCTGTAACACCCCGAAATTTTTAAAACTTTTCAATCTTATAATATGAAAGCAATTCTATTAATTAATTCCAAATAGAGCATTCTGAACATAGGGGTCTGGGGTGTTATGCCACATCTGAGCTGGAGAACTCAGATGAACAGGCTATATAAACTAATTATCCTCAAACATTGTCATTACATCATCAAGGCACGCAGGCCGGAAGGAAAGACTAATCTATCTATGTAACACCCCGTGTTACGACCCCTAAAATCAATTAATCATTTAACCAATTATCCAAAGAAAGAATTAAATTACAATAATTAACTAGGAAAAGGCCCACCATAGTCCATGGGCCCTCACCTCTAAACCCAACCTAGTCCTAAAAGGAATAGAGTTAGCAAGCCTATAGTATTTGGGCCCTAATTAGGACTCTTAGGTATATAAATAAGGGACATAGGAGGCACCTAGAACCCCCACCACAATAATCTCTCACCACACAAGGAGCTCCAAGAATTCCCCTAGGAGAAATCAAGAAAGAAGAAAGGCTTAGAGAAAGACCCTTCATAGCCAAGGAAATTAATTAAGGCTAAGAGGTAACCCATGTCTCAACAAAACCTATTTTCTTAGTTATGATCTCCATCTTAGGTATTCCCCCATATCCTTGTGTCTTGATGAATTGTTTATGATATTGATGGTGTGATCTTGATAATTGGTGATATGGTTTTATCTTGATGATCTTGATGATGATAAGGGTTTCTTGATGATTGTATTCTTGAGGAATTCGGATTCGTGATAATTATGTGGTATTCTTGATGAATTGTATTGGTTATTGATATTAAAGGATAAATTACGTTCTTGATGATTTAAATATGGTAAGAGCCCTAGGATGTAACGTGAAACTTGTGTGGTGTTATTCTTGATATGTTGGGCGGGAATTCGCATGTTTGGGCGTTAATTGTATTTAGGAAGCATGATAGAGTACGTGCCTTACGTTTCTCGCTTTTGATCCGTTAATTGTCTACGTGGTGTCATCGATTGCGTTTAAAAGTGTCTGAGCATGGTTCCGGGTTCCACAATGGATCCCGGGGCGTTTATCGTGAAAGAGAGTCAATGGGGGGTAGGGGACCCGCCACCTACCCGCGGCCAGAATCGACGTCGCCGGCGGGCAGCTGGCGGGTGACTCTTCACCCACCGGCTACCCGCTGGAATTTGCCCAACTTGGGTTTTCGGCTTCCCCGTTTGATGTTTTCCCGACCCTCGTGGTGTCCCAACGGACTCCGTTTATCGTGCCTAAGTCTAGTTTGATGTTTCGGGTACCGTTCGTAGGATAAATGAGTCTTATATATATCGCATGCTAGTTGAATTGGTATCCCGTTGGCCTAGGTGAAAGAAGTATGAACCCCTTAGGATTATTCCTAGTTTGTGGATGACCACGCATAGGTTTCATTATACGTTTTCTCCCCTTCCCAATGTGTTAATGTGGGTTGCATGTACTTGTTATGTGTTACGTGTGCATGATACCCCAATTTGGTTGCGATCAAATTGGTTATTCCTGAGCCGCGGTTCAAAAGCTGGCTGCGGTCAGATTTACACTCTCGGGCTACAGTCCACCGTTTGGTTGCGATCAAACATTTTACATGAGCTGCGGTTCATATTCCTGGCTGCGGTCAGATGACTACTCTTGGGCTGCGGTCCACTGTTTGGTTGCGATCAAACATTATGATGAGCTGCGATTCATCGGTCAGTAGCGATCGACCCCTTCGTGTTGCGATACGAGGCAGGGTGCTGCGGGGCCGTGTCAGAGCTGTATGCACTGACCCTCATGTATGGGCATGCGATTGGTCCTGTGGCGCCATCAAAGTGTGCTATGCGATGAGATATGGATGGTTTGATGTTATGAATGCGCGACCATAGGATACATGCTAGTAACCGCGATGACTTCCCACATTTCGTCATTTAAGGCAGATAAGTGCACCTGCATACGTATTTTCCAATCATCAAATTTATCAAGTGAGAAAAGCAAATTTTGAGCAAGAGCCATATCTCTCTTCATCTTGAAGATTTTGAGATCTATCTAGCAGTCAAAATTGACTCAAATAGACAACCGCTCTCATACCACTTGTTGGTCCCGAAATGGTGGCGAGAAGTCTAGAGGGGGGGGGGGGGGGTTGAATAGACTTCTCTAACTTTTCAACTTTCTTCGAAAACACACAAGGCAAATAACACTTTGGTAATTTCAACTCTAAGTAACAAGCATTAACAAGATAAACAACTTAGAGTGTGCAGCGGAATAGGTAGCGGTAAAGTGTTATGCTTATAAGTGCGGTGCTCAAAGAGATATTCTAATCATGTAACACGTTAGAAACACTTGATATGGTTCAAAGATGATGTACGTAAAGTTTGGCTTGCATGCATACGTGGGAACTATCAAACCCAGACAGATAAGGATATGCGATAAATCGTAATCGGGTTAGTTCGCAGTTAGAATAAGCATGCACAAAATATATGAGCAGTATGTAAATAGAGAGAGAGATTTATAGTGGTTCAGAGGTAGTGTAATCTTCCTAGTCCACTCTTCTCCTTTCACTTCAAGGAGGAAATTCACTATTCTTCGATCATCCAGATACAATAGTGAATAAGTGTCCACCGACACTTCTCCGAGTGCTTCGCACAAAGCTACACTCCTCCAAGGTTTTTCGCAAGCTCCTCTTGTTACTCCGCCTTCCCGAGTACTTCGCACCAAGCTGTACTCCTACACCACGAGAACTACGCACAAAGCTACGTCCTCACAGGGTTTTCACAAGCTCCTCTTGTTACTCTGCCCTTTACACCGAGTGCTACGCACAAACCTACACTCAACCAGGGTTTTTCACTCTCTCTAGTTACTCCGCCCTCTTTCTACACTCAGTAGAGAATATTACAAAGAAATAAAATTGCTCTCTCTCTCAGACTTGAATTTTATTCTATGAAGCTCTGTTTTCCCCCTTTTCGGCTAAAAAAACTTGTATCTTTTCTTTGTATGTCTTAGCCGTTGTTCAAGTTGTTGAACTGCTCTAATTAGGGTTGTTATCGCTTTTTCTTCGCTGTTTGTCTTCAAGTCTGCTTGGAAAATTTATAGCTGATGAAAGCTATTTGCCCGTTGATCAACTTTCGATCTCGATCGTCCATTTTGATTTTTAGTTGATCAAAAGATATTGTCAACTTGATCTGAAATATTAGGTAGATGTCATTTCTCCTTTTGTCAGATGATTTGAATAATTTGCCCGTTGCCGTGTCTTGAATTTTGTAGCCTCCAAAATTTGAATAAGTTCGGCGCGACAAGCTTGATATTTCTTGTCCTTCATAAATGCTCTGACATGTCAAGTTTATCAAATAATTTATCTGCTGATTCTTGCTTGAGTATAAAATAATTTCTCCGCGAATCAGCCTTCTTCGAGTGTCTCCGGTTCCACCGTGTGAGTAATAATGTTTATTATTATTATTATTATTATTATTATTATGGCCAAGGTTTACTTGGTTATGTGGATGGTTAGCTGCCTTGTCCTCCGGCCGTCCTCCCTTCAACTACCGCCGGCGATGAAGCCTCCGACGCCACGGTCTCCACCACCATCCCCAATCCGGCGTACGCGTTCTGGATCCAGCAAGATCAAGCGATCTTGTCGCTCCTCGTCTCTTCCCTTGCAGACGAGGTGATGTACCTGGCGGTGGGGCGCAACACGTCGCGTGAAGTGTGGCTCTCTGTCACAGCGGCACTGGGATCATCCACAAGTGCGCGGTGCCTGAATCTGATCGCTCAGTTCCAGAGCTTACGCCAAGGTGACAGTACGCCGGCCGAATACCTCGGGAGGGCACAGTTGATCGTCGAAGATCTAGCCCTGGCCGGTCGTCCGATGTCCTTAGACGAACAAAGCCTCTACGTCTTCAGAGGTTTACGCCCAGAATTCCGCGCCATGGCTGCCTTGTTGGCTGTCACTGGAACTCTGGTAACCATCCCTCAGTTATCGGATTTTCTGCACGCTCAGCAATTCATCTTCGCAGACGACTTTCCGGCGAGTGACGGTGCAGCTGTGGGTTCCCCGACGGCGATGGTGGCGTCCCGAGGTCGCAGACAGAACAACACTGGTGGCTCTGGCGGATGTCATCAGTCCAACAATGGCCAGAATCGTGGCCGGAACAACGGACGGGGGCGTGGCGGACAAGGTGGCGGACGTGGTGGCCGGACTCCACGTTGTCAGATATGCCGCAACTACGGCCACATCGCAGCCAACTGTTACCACCGGTACAGTGGACAGCCGCAGGCTAACATGGTTGTTGCCGGAGATGATGTGACCACCGCCGGCAGTGACGCTTGGTTCCCCGACACGGGAGCATCCTCGCATGCGACTCCAGATCCGAGCATGATCGCATAATCCGAGCCCTATTCCGAGCATGTTCAGATGAAAATATATCAGATATTTTCTCTTTCATGATCCTTGTAAAATAATATACTGGAACCTCTGTAAAAACTTCATAGTTGTTCATGGTGAGATGCTCTGTTTCGTTTTTAAGCTTGGTCCACCATACTTGGTGTGTTTCTCCATCTGGTGCATGGCTTTTGTGAGACTTGTGCATTTGCCTTAGTCTCCATATTGGCTAGTCTCTTAGCTAGTCTCCATTCCAAGCTAGTCTCCATTAGGTTTGGCTAGTCTCCCATACGGTGGAGGTTAGTCTCCCATACGGTCCAAGCTAGTCTCCCAACTCCTCTACCATAGTTCTTGGTAACTTATCCGCATCATAATTATGTTAAGCTATAATCCCGCTTAACATTTAAAAATCAATTTGTGATTTTCCTTACTTGTACATGGGTTGCATGATATGGGTGCACCATACTCCGTAGACTTAAACTGACTCAAATAGAATAAAAATGGGGACTACTTGATGTTTCAAGAATACATTCGGCTCATCAAAATATACAAAATATTCCTAACAATTTCCCCCTTTTTGATGATGCCGAAACTTATACCCAAGTCATTTTGGCTTTGTCAATTTTGAAAAATAACTTCTTGTAACACCCCGAAATTTCAAGATATTTAAAACTTATAAAATAAAGGCGAAATCTTCTTAAATCCCAAAACGTAATACAAGAGTACGGGGTGCTATGCCACACCTGAGCTAGAGAACTCAGGTGCACAGGCTGACTAACTAATATCCTTGATAATGTAAATGCATAAGCATGGCACGCAGGCCGAAAGGGAAACTATCTACTTCTACGCTCCAATTTCTAGCGCGCTCCAGTGACTTATTCTTCTGTGCCTGAAAACCAAATATATCTGTTCAGCGAGAGATGCTGGTAACCCACTCCAACGCGTTGAAATACAATACATATAGAGATATATATATATAGATATACGAAAACCATTTTGAGCATGAAGATATATTCTATGAACTCTAGCTTTTAAAACCAGGAATGACTCGACAGATAAGGCTAGACACAAGCGACATTTATAACAAGCGTATACAATCCACAACAGGCAAGCCAGATAAAGCTGAGCACAATTAATAAACATAACCCATCATAAACAATCCCCAGCATAAATCCCATAGTCACATCCCCCAAGATACTCATAACTACTCCATATCTCATCACATAGCACACTTTGTTGGCGCCACAGGACCAATCGCATGCCCATACATGAGGGTCAGCGCATATAGCTCTGACACGGCCCCGCAGCACCCTGCCCCGTATCGCAACACGGAGGGGTCGATTGCAACCGACCGATGAACCGCAGCTCATCATAGTTTGATCGCAACCAAACAGTGGACCGCAGCCCAAGAGTATGTCATCTGACCGCAGCCAGGAAAGTATGAACCGCAGTTCATGTAGAAACGTTTGATCGCAACCAAACGGTGGACCGCAGCCCAAGAGTGTAAATCTGACCGCAGCCAGCTTCTGAACCGCAGCTCAGGGATAACCAATCCGATCGCAACCGAATTGGGGTGTCATGCACACATAACACATAGCAAGCACATGCAACCCACATTAACACATTGGGAAGGGGAGAAAGCGTATAACAAAACCTATGCGTGATCCTTCACATACTAAGAATGGTCCTAAGGGGTTCATACTTCTTCCACCTAGGTCAACGGGATACCAATTCAACTAGCATGCAATATATAAGACTCATAACCTACGAACGGGACCCGGAACATCAAACTAGACACGGCACGATGAACGGAGTCCGTTGGGACACCACGGGGATCGGGGAAACATCAAACGGGGAAGCCGGGGTCCCGAATGGGGGAGATTTCCAGCCGGTAGCCGGTGGGTGGGGGGCCACCCGCCGGCAAGCACTGTTCCGGGCAGCGGGTCGCCGGCGGGCAGCTGCCCGCCCGCCGGCTGGCCGCGGGTAGGTGGCGGGGTCCCCTACCCCCCACTGACTCTTTATACACAAAACGCCCCGGGAACCATTGTGGAACCCGAAACCATGCTTAGACACATTACAACGCAATTAACGATCAACACGTAGATAGTTAACGGATCAAATACGAGAAATGTACGACACATAACCTATCATGCTTTTCTAAACATAATCGACACCTAAACATGCGATTTCCCCACCCGATACACCAAGAATAATATCATACGATACAACCTAGGGTTCTAATCACTTTTATGCCAAAAAGAATACGATTCGTCTTCTAATTACAAGATTCGGTATAAATAACACATAAGCATCAAGAATGCCATACAATTATCAAGAACGAAATATAAACATCAAGAACTCCACATGATCATCAAGAACACCATAATTATCAAGAATCTCCCAATATCAAGATCACCCATGGAATTATCCCATCAATCATCAATAATAATATCACAAATCATCAATACACGATAATATGGGGAAATCCTACGGGGGAAATCATAGCTATAAAAATAGGTTTTGTTGAGACATGGGTTACCTCTTAGCCTTAATTAATTCCTTGGCTACGAAGGATCTTTCTTTTAGCTTTCTTGCTTTCTTGATTTCTTCTAAGGGGATTCTTGGAGCTCTTTTGGGGTGGTGGGGCGTTATTCTTGTGGTGGGGATTCTAAGTGCCTCCTTGTGTTCCCTATTTATATATTTAGGAGTCCTAATTAGGAACTAATATTATAGGCTTGCTAATTCTATTCATTTTGGAACTAAGGATTGGGTTTAGGGATAAGGGTCCATGGTCCATAGTGGGCCATATTAATTAATTAAAGAGAATCCTAATCATAATCTGAATAGTAAAAGGCCTACATCCTTTATTCCTAATAGGCCTAAGACTCTCATTCAGGCAAGGGTCCACGGTTCATGGTGGACCTCATTAATTAATTAAAGGGAAACCTAACCGAATTAAATCATATTTAATTATTATTAACGGGATTAATTAAATAATTAATCCGGGATTGAAGGCCGTAACACGGGGTGTTACACTCTCCCCCCCTTACGAGAAGCTTCGTCCTCGAAGCTTAGAAATCATTGCGGGGGTAACGAGTTAAAGGTAGTACGGTGGTCCTATAGAGAGAGTATTTTGCGGGGAAATTGTATAATTGTATGTCTATGTGTGCTGGGTTTTTGGGAACGATTAGGTTTAAAGGGCTAAGAGAGTGGGTTTCAAACCTAAGGACAAAGTGAATTTAGGAATTAGGATCAAAGTTTTCAAGGTTGCAACTTAGGGCGTGAGGTTGCCACCTTGTTTGGAATCGTTAAAATAGGGAATCAAGAATGTGGTTTGAAGGGTAGAAAGGTTTTTTAAATAAGGAGGGGGCCGATTTCCCGATGGAGGGAAAGGAATTCGGCTAGGATGGGTTAAGGGTTCTCGATTTTAAGTGACTATTCTGGTTTGGTGCTTTGATCCTGACGTATTGACGGACTGATGATCCTTCTTCCTTGGTGTTGGCACTTGCTTGACTTTAAGATCCTTGTTAGACCTTGCTTCCCAGGATAAAGTTTCACCCTTCTCTCCTATCTTGAGGGAATCTCCCGTGATGATTTAACACTTACTTCGTTAATGCGTCCAAGGCCTTGACCAAGTTTGGTCAACCAAGCCGATCTCTTAGGGCGCACTTCCCAAATTCTTCCCAAAGTCTCTTGGGAGTCGATAAGCTTTGGGTTGACTTTTTCTTATTGAATTTCATCTCTTCTTTAGTGAGTGAAATTCTTAGTGAGACTTCATGTCTTCTCCGAGGTTCGGCTTGTTGTGCCCTTTTGTGTTACTTTTAATGATGAAGGTGTCCTTGCATGCTCTTTTTCTTCTTGAAGCGCAGTTGGTTACCTAATCTCGTTGTGGAATGACTCGGTGAGTTTACGAGTCATCTCATTTCCTTGTGGGTCCTTAATGACCCTTGAGATCTTGGCACAAATGTGGTCTTTACTTTTTGCCTAGCACCACGGGCTACGTCATTCTTGATTCCATACAACTTGTAAGGAGTCTTCTGATTTGCTTGAACGATATCCATGGTTTGGAGGAGTCCCGATCCATCCTTAGCATTTTGACTTTTAAGGCCTTTGTGAGTCTTTAGCACGAGTTCCCAACTCGTCTCCTTGGTCTGCACAATCCTTTATGCCAATCATCCCTAGTCGGTTGCATTGTAGAATCCAACTTCAACTCCACGTGTAATGCAATTGGTTGTGCTTTTCCGACGGTGTCTTGCGTGTCAAGGTCTTTTACCGATGACACCATGTTTGGGCGACCCATGGTTCCTTACCCAAGACTCGCGTTCATCAATCGAGGCACACAAGTGTGCCACGAATCAATAAAACGAGGGGTTAAGAAATCAGCACATTGTACCAGTAGGCGCGAGGTGGGTGGTCGTCCGCCTGCCAAGCTCCTGTCAGGGACCCGTCAAGGTCCCGTCCAGGACCCGTTAGGGTCCCATCAAGGTCCCGTTGGGGACCCGCAGGAAGGTGACTAGGAAGAGTGAATTTCTTCGGGAAAAATCCCAAGAATGCACCGATTCAAGTCCCGACAAGCCCCATGCCCATGTGCACAATAAAAAGGTACTTGAATACATAGGATGACCCATCGTATAGTTTTATTTCTCCTTAAGTACGAGTTATAGATGAGTCAAGACTCTCGCATGTTCTTTCCATTCAGTAGGTCGAGTCCGATTTCCAATTAGCAACCTCGTCACCTTCACCGAGAAGTTGGTTATAAGTCAACTTTGTCTTTTCCTTGCTTGATTGATGACAAGCCTTCTTGGTTTTCCTTGGAGTTCGGCTTGTTGCTCGTTCTTTGTTCAATCCTTTGGTGACCAAGTGCTTGGTGATGCGTTTCTCTTCCTTGGAATGCATTTGATTGACTGCCCTTTGACGTCGCATGGTGTTTTGGCGATTTTGTGTGTTACATGTACTTCTTACAGTGCCTTAAAACCATCAAGGTCCTTGTTCCAAGGTAAGGCCCTTATTGCCGGGAGGCTCTAGTTGTATGATACTTTCTATGCGTCTGTGTAAATCTTGCATTGCACTCCGTATAGGTAATGCCTCTAAATTTTCAGTGCGAATACGATGGCGTCTAGCTCGAGGTCGTGGGTGGGGTATTTTCTTCGTGAGTTTTGAGTTGCCTAGATGCGTATGCTATTACTTTGCATTAGCACGCACCCCAACCCCTTTTTAGACGCGTCACTGAAGACCTCGAACCCTCCCACCCCGGAGGGGATGGCTAGTACGGGTGCCGTGGTTAACTTATCCTTCAATTCCTGAAAGGCTGCGACGCAGTTGTCGTCCCATCGGAAAGGGGTCTCCTTTTTCATGAGTTTAATGAGAGGTCTTGGTAAAGTCGGGTACAAACCTTCTGTAGTAGCCAGTCAAGCCCAGGAAGTTTCGGACCTCTGAAAGTGAGTTCGGTGTGGACCATTCCTTAACGGCCTGGGCTTTGGTGGGGTCCACCTTAATTCCTTCTTTAGTTATTACATGGCCCAGGATGGTCACGCTGTTTTTCCAGAATTCGCATTTGGAGAACTTAGCGTAAAGCTGGTGCTCTCTTAGAGTTTGTAAGGTTATGCGGAGGTGCCTTTCATGTCCTTCTTTGTTTCGGGAGTAGCCTAGGATGTCGTCAATGAATACAATGACGAAGTCATCCAGGTGGGGTTGGAATACTCGGTTCATGAGGTCCATGAGTATGGCGGGTGCGGGGTGGAGTCGTCCTTGAAGCGGTGCCCCTAGGTACTCTTAGTTGAACCCCCGGTTGTTGCCCATAAGTTCTTTGTGGACCTATCAAAGATCAACCTCGTGTCTCGAAGTAGAACGAGACTATCTCTGCGTGGCGTTCCTCTTGGCATTCTCCTAACCCGAGGATTTTGTTGAAGGTTCGGATTCATTCTTCGAGGAGTGTGGGATCCTTGACGGTCTTCTTATTGGCGCCATGCTGCTGGTTTTCAGGGTCAATATTTATTGTAATGACGAGTCAGTGTGCTGCACCCTTACCATGGTGTGGTAAGCGTAGGGGGAGTTCTTTTAGAGAGGGATAAAGTGAGGGGAGGTTATGTGTAGGTTTCACAATCTCACCGCGCGTCCTAAGATTCCTGAATCCTATGTTCCTTAATACCTAGAGTTCAAGCCTAATGTCCTAAAGTCCGGTCTTAAGAGTCTTATCCTAGGGTCAAACTTAGGCTCTGATACCAACTGTAACACCCCGAAATTTCAAGATATTTAAAACTTATAAAATAAAGGCGAAATCTTCTTAAATCCCAAAACGTAATACAAGAGTACGGGGTGCTATGCTACACCTGAGCTAGAGAACTCAGGTGCACAGGCTGACTAACTAATATCCTTGATAATGTAAATGCATAAGCATGGCACGCAGGCCGAAAGGGAAACTATCTACTTCTACGCTCCAATTTCTAGCGCGCTCCAGTGACTTATTCTTCTGTGCCTGAAAGCCAAATATATCTGTTCAGCGAGAGATGCTAGTAACCCACTCCAACGCGTTGAAATACAATACATATAGAGATATATATATATATATAGATATACGAAAACCATTTTGAGCATGAAGATATATTCTACGAACTCTAGCTTTTAAAATCGGGAATGACTCGACAGATAAGGCTAGACACAAGCGACAGTTATAACAAGCGTATACAATCCACAACAGGCAAGCCAGATAAAGCTGAGCACAATTAATAAACATAACCCAACATAAACAATCCCCAGCATAAATCCTATAGTCACATCCCCCAAGATACTCATAACTCATCCATATCTCATCACATAGCACACTTTGTTGGCGCCACAGGACCAATCGCATGCCCATACATGAGGGTCAGCGCATATAGCTCTGACACGGCCCCGCAGCACCCTGCCCCGTATCGCAACACGGAGGGGTCGATCGCAACCGACCGATGAACCGCAGCTCATCATAGTTTGATCGCAATCAAACAGTGGACCGCAGCCCAAGAGTATGTCATCTGACCGCAGCCAGGAAAGTATGAATCGCAGCTCATGTAGAAACATTTGATCGCAACCAAACGGTGGACCGCAGCCCAAGAGTGTAAATCTGACCGCAGCCAGCTTCTGAACCGCAGCTCAGGGATAACCAATCCGATCGCAACCGAATTGGGGTGTCATGCACACATAACACATAGCAAGCACATGCAACCCACATTAACACATTGGGAAGGGGAGAAAGCGTATAACAAAACCTATGCGTGATCCTTCACATACTAAGAATGGTCCTAAGGGGTTCATACTTCTTCCACCTAGGTCAACGGGATACCAATTCAACTAGCATGCAATATATAAGACTCATAACCTACGAACGGTACCCGAAACATCAAACTAGACACGGCACGATGAACAGAGTCCGTTGGGACACCACGGGGATCGGGGAAACATCAAATGGGGGAGATTTCCAGCGGGTAGCCGG
This sequence comes from Ipomoea nil, assembly GCF_001879475.1. NCBI lineage: Eukaryota > Viridiplantae > Streptophyta > Magnoliopsida > Solanales > Convolvulaceae > Ipomoea > Ipomoea nil. The sequence continues at coordinate 716,863 of NW_017619458.1, forward strand.
TGGGTGGGGGGCCACCGGCCGACAAGCACTGTTCCGGGCAGCGGGTCGCCGGCGGGCAGCTGCCCGCCCGCCGGCTGCACGCTGCCGGAGACGTCCCTTCTGGCCGCGGGTAGGTGGCGGTGTCCCCTACCCCCCACCTACCCCCACTGACTCTTTATACACAAAACGCCCCGGGAACCATTGTGGAACCCGAAACCATGCTTAGACACTTTACAACGCAATTAACGATCATCACGTAGACAGTTAACGGATCAAATACGAGAAACGTACGACACATAACCTATCATGCTTTTCTAAACATAATCGACACCCAAACATGCGATTTCCCCACTCGATACACCAAGAATAATATCATACGATACAACCTAGGGTTCTAATCACTTTTATGCCAAAAAGAATATGATTCGTCTTCTAATTACAAGATTCGGTATAAATAACACATAAGCATCAAGAATGCCATACAATTATCAAGAACGACATATAAACATCAAGAACTCCACATGATCATCAAGAACACCATAATTATCAAGAATCTCCCAATATCAAGATCACCCATGGAATTATCCCATCAATCATCAATAATAATATCACAAATCATCAATACACGATAATATGGGGAAATCCTACGGGGGAAATCATAGCTATAAAAATAGGTTTTGTTGAGACATGGGTTACCTCTTAGCCTTAATTAATTCCTTGGCTACGAAGGATCTTTCTTTAAGCTTTCTTGCTTTCTTGATTTCTTCTAAGGGGATTCTTGGAGCTCTTTTGGGGTGGTGGGGCGTTATTCTTGTGGTGGGGATTCTAAGTGCCTCCTTGTGTTCCCTATTTATATATTTAGGAGTCCTAATTAGGAACTAATATTATAGGCTTGCTAATTCTATTCATTTTGGAACTAAGGATTGGGTTTAGGGATAAGGGTCCATGGTCCATAGTGGGCCATATTAATTAATTAAAGAGAATCCTAATCATAATCTGAATAGTAAAAGGCCTACTTCCTTTATTCCTAATAGGCCTAAGACTCTCATTCAGGCAAGGGTCCACGGTTCATGGTGGACCTCATTAATTAATTAAAGGGAAACCTAACCGAATTAAATCATATTTAATTATTATTAACGGGATTAATTAAATAATTAATCCGGGATTGAAGGCCATAACACGGGGTGTTACACTTCTTTTATTCGATTTTATTTCGACTAGCCAATTGACGGGTTTAACAAAAATTGTGACTTAGAGATTTTAAAAATTGGACAACCTAACCGTATAAATGAGACTTTGATCGTGGGGTGTTCAATTTTATTTTGGCTTGAATTTTTCTTCCCCCTAAATTTTATATCCTCATTTTATACGTGTTACAATATTAATTCTAAGTCCAAATTAAAATCTTGTGACATAAGAACACAAAATAAATAAATTAACTAAGACACATACTAGTATGGTACGAAATTTTGTCACCATGCAATTTCAACCCATTTTAGCTTAGCATAGATATGATATCAAAGAGTAATGTGCTAGCTAAAATATATTATACATCAAAAATTGAATTTGTCAAACAAATTTGTTACCTCCCTTTCAACTTGGCATTGATGAATTCTCTCAATTTCTTGAAATCCTTCTCGAGGCCCTTGTGTTGATACGGTGCGTTCACTTGTCCGGTGATGTAGTTGACATAAGCTTCTCTTATGTTGTCTCCTTTCAACACTCCAACTTCATGCCAAAAGATGCACTCATCAAGTGTTCGGCCATCGCTCATTTGCTCACTTCGGTGTCCGAACTCCGTTTGAAGCTCTTGCAATTTTTGTATCCTTGTAGCAATTGGCTTCGGTATTGGAGGCATTGGAGCAATCGGCATAGTTGGCAACACACCATGAGAAGTTGAACTCGAGCTAGGACAAGTACCTCTAAGATAGTCTATCATGCTCCCTCGGCGCCTTCTTGGTGATGACGTCGGTCGAACAAGTTCCACAAGTGGTCCTCTTGGTCGTGGAGCTCTCGGTTGGGACGACGCATAAGCATAGGCTTGTGGTACAAAATGACTTGCCAATCCTTCCCCCTTTTCGGCAGCATTAATGAACCTTTGAAAGCTGTCGGTGGAAGAATTTTGCTTGTCACGAACTCCTTCAAGTAGATCCAAGTTGATACGGGATTGTTGTAGTAACCCTTGCACTTGTTGTTCCAAGAGTTTGAGCCTTGAAGTTGTCTCGGACCCAAACTTTCCCATTTCAACAAATAATTTGATCACATTTTTCAAATCTCCCTTGGCCGAATCAATTTCATTTTTCAATAGGCCTTGCCTATTGAACAATTGCACAACACGGTCCACCATATCCTTGTGGTAACCATCAAGTTTGTTGTCCATTGCATCCACCTTGGTGTTTAATCCTCCCGTAGACTCTTGAAGAATTGCCTTGACATCCTTAACAATTTCTTCCCGTAAGGATTGAGCATTGAACATCGGTTCACTTTGCACGGGTGGTGTTGGAATCGGCAATGGGTGTGCAAAATCATCTTGCAGTGTAGTGATCATGGTTTTGGCAAGATTGGGTTCGGCTTCCTCGGTATTATAGCAAATCATCAATGTATTTCAGTTCCTTGGGTGGTCTTGATCATAGAATTCACAAGTGATTGGCAATGTAGGCAAATTCCGTGCTTCATCCAAATTTAAAGAAATTCCTTGACTTGGTGCATTTTCATCCTCACGAATGGACTCCGTAACCTCCGTTTCGGGATGTGGAAAGTAAGACTCAAAACTCAAATTTTCATCCCCAACATTTGCAGGATACGGATCAATCTCCGGGAGCCCTATATCATCATTCCTCACAAAAGATCCCTCTCCGTGTCCTCTTCGGCTATCCTCCAAAGACAAAACGGTTGCCCGGCGAATATCGTTTGGGTCAAATTCACCTATAGGCACTTCGGATGTGGCTTCAACTAGGACATTTTTCTCGGTCCTCTTTTTCCTTGCAAGCTTAGTCACAAAGCATGAATTAATCACCGAAAGACGGGTAGCTCTAGCAAGGTCACGTGAGCCTAACCAACTGAACACCAATTCTTCTCTTTCCAATGTATTTGGCCCTATTGTTTCGGCCAACAAGTTGTGATCTCCTAATCTCCATGCTCTCCATTCTAGTGCTCTTTTATACTCCTCCAAAAGTGCACTATCCGCCCCAATTGTTGATATCTCATCATCACTTCCAACTTCAACTAAGTCACTCACAACAACATTCACTTCTACTCTATTTTCCTTAACAAACCCGTGGCTCTCAAGGATAATTGGGTTCGGGTTTTGAGTGGTTAAGGGTCTTGAGATTGGGTGGCTTGATTGTTCTTCGTTGGATCGGACGGCATGGGTGTTTAATCCTTCATGGCTTGGTTCTCGGATATATTGTTTAAGGTTTTGGAAGGGGTTGGGCAATTTTCTTTTTTGGGTGGGTTTTGGTAGGCTTGTGGGTAAGGTGGGATTTTTAGGTTCATTGGAGTTGGGTGGCCGAAAGAGATATCTATGGTTTGTAATATGTTTGGCTTTAGTAAGGGTGACATTTTTGGTTCTCAAAATCTCACCAACGGCAAACCCGTAACCAATCTCCTGTTGAAACCATCCATCTACTAAAGGCTTCGCCTTCTTCAAAGACTCACACAACCTTCCAAACATAAACGCATCCCAATCCACACAAACATTGTTCAAAATAATGTCCATAATCAACAATTTTTCTTTTGACAACTTGTCACGGCAATGATACCGGGATTCTACACATTTATGAAGAATATCCAACAACAATCCATAATCCTTCTTTAAATCTTTCTTGTTGCCATTAACCTTCGGAGATAGCGGTGCGTTTGCATCGCGTACCTCGGCCCAAATGACATTAATATCATGCACATGATTTTCTACCCTCAAACTCGATTCAACAAGATTAAACATCCTCCGAAAGTCATCGAGATTAATTTCTACATCAACACCTTTGATCATAGAAATAATTGAGCCATTTTCTATTCTAGCATTCATGTAAAATTCGGTCACCTCATCTTTATAGAAACCAACATATCTAAAAGTGTAAAAATTTAACAACCCACAAGATTCGAGAGAGTTGATAATTTTTACCCCAATAGATTTGTCCTCCACTTGTTTGTTGAAGTCGGTGACATCAAGAATCATCCCGCTTAGTACACGGCTAGACTTCCTTGTTCCTCCGGTGGTGATTGACTCCATCTCCACTTGATTGGCATCCATTTGAGTAGAAATAGAATTTAGGAATTTTTGGGTGAAAGATTGGGTGTTTCGGCAGTGATGTCCGAAAAATGGATAGAAGGGATGGGTATTTGGATTGAGAGGTTATTTTGGTAGGTTTTTGGGTTTGGGTGATGGGTTTTTGTGTGTAGAAGATTTTTGTGTAGAAGATTTAGAGTGGGTATAGGAGCATTGAGAGATTTTTTGGCTTCTTCTTGTGTGTTTTTCCGGCCGGCGAGAGAGGAGGAGGAAGAAGACTTTGAGTTCTTCTAGATTTCCAATTCTACCCGTTAGAGTTGAGGGAGAAGGGTGAGAAATTACTCTTTTGCCCTCTAGTGGGTAGAGAGAGAGTATTAATCTCTTTGAGGATAAATTCGACCTTCCACATGATTTAAATTTGCCAGCTCAGATTTATATACTTCATTTGTGAGTACATGGCGCCAAAAATTGTGCTTCAAATAACCGCCAACCTGGAGCAAATCAGATAAAAAAATCTCGAAAATAATCTGTTAGACCAATAAATATAGTCCAGATAAATATTATCGTCTTGATTTCATATTTCAATGAAGCTGATATTATCTGAAAAGAAACCTGATAAAAATAAATTGATCAGACAGATACCTAATATCTGAAAAGAAATTTCAAGTTCCCAAATCATTTAAAACAATTGACTTTCTAAAAAATTGGCCTAACTTTTTGACTTTTGATTTTCCAAATTGGGCAAGCATTCATCAGAAAATCTATTCTTTAACACACAAACCCAATTAGACATGCAAATATCTAAATTCCCCCTAAATATATACAATTTCATCAAAATTAACCCAATTAAAAGAACATTCCCCCTAAATTACATACTTAAGTCAAATTAATTTAATTAAACACATTTAGCAAATAAATTACACATATCAATTATGCTAAAACGTGACAAATTAAATAGACATACGTATCACATAAATAAATCGCAAATTTAGGTACGCTCGTAAGATAAATTATAACACATAAATTTTATGAAAACATGTACACAATTAAACATATATTATACGTACATACACAATTAAATTAAGCACGTAGATCACATAATTCACATGCAACATGCACAGTGCGAATAAAAAAATAAAGAGTTTAGAAATTGCTTAGCTCATTTCGATCATTCCCATTTCATGCCTTAGAGTTGCAAAACGAGATTCACACAACGGCTTTGTGAGAATGTCGGCAATTTGATTCTCCGTGGGAACATGATCGATTTTCAAATCTTTCTTTTCGACGTGGTCTCGGATAAAATGGTGTCGAACGTCAATATGCTTGGTTCGCGAATGAAGCACCGGATTTTGGGTTATGGCGATTGCACTTGTATTATCGCATAAGATGCTAACATTTTCGCACTTAATCCCATAGTCCAATAATTGTTGCTTCATCCACAAGATTTGTGCACAACAACTCCCAGCTGCAATATATTCGGCTTCGGCAGTGCTCGTAGCTATGGAGTTTTGCTTTTTTCTGAACCAAGAGACCAATCGTCCCCCTAAGAACTGGCATGTCCCTGAGGTACTTTTTCGGTCTATTTTACGACCTGCAAAATCTGCATCTGAATAACCAGTTAGTGTAAAATCTCCTTCTTTGGGATACCATAATCCCACATTGATTGTTCCTTTAAGATATCGAATTATCTTCTTGGTTGCAATCAGATGACTTTCTTTGGGCTTGGATTGGAATCTCGCACATACGCCAACCGACTAGGATATGTCCGGTCTGCTTGCGGTTAAGTATAGTAACGATCCAATCATCCCTCGATACATCGTTTGATCGACGTCTTTTCCTTCATCATCTTTATCCAATTTTTGAGATGTACTAATGGGAATTTTGACTGAGGATTTTCCATCTATGCCAAATTTCTTGATAAGATCTCTTGTGTACTTGGCTTGATTTATGAAAATTCCTTCTTCAAGTTGCTTGACTTGCAGTCCCAAAAAGTAATTTAATTCTCCCATCATACTCATCTCGAACCTGTTCTGCATTAGCTTAGAAAATTTCTCACATAAAGATTTATCAGTACTTCCAAAAATAATATCATCAACATAAATTTGTACTAATAAAATGTGATTATTTTCTTGAATTCTAAAGAGGGTTTTATCGACTAGACCTTTGGTGAATCCACAACTAATTAAGAACATCGACAAGGTGTCGTACCAAGCTCGCGGAGCTTGTTTTAACCCATACAATGCCTTCTTTAATTTGTAGACTTGATCACCAACGTCTTTTACCTCAAAACCGGGTGGTTGTTCGACGTAAACTTCTTCTTCAAGTAAGCCATTAAGAAATGCGCTCTTTACGTCCATTTGATACACAATAAAATTCTTGTGCGCTGCATATGCTAGGAATATCCGGATTGCTTCGAGTCGTGCGACGGGGGCGAATGTCTCATCAAAATCAATTCCTTCTTCTTGTGAATACCCCTTCGCGACTAATCTTGCTTTATTCCTAACAATGACGCCGTCTTCGTTTGCTTTGTTCCTAAAGACCCATTTAGTGCCAATTACATTTTGGTGCGTTGGTCTTGGAACAAGTTTCCATACGTCGTTGCGCTTGAATTGATCTAATTCTTCTTTTATGGCATCTATCCAACTTGGATCGGCTAAAGCTTCATCAATTTCTTTTGGCTCCAGTTGTGATAGAAAACATGAGAACATTGCGTCTTGTTGTTGGTTCCTAGTAGATGATCGCGTCTTTACTCCGTCACTTGGATCTCCAATGACTAAGTCATGTGTGTGACTCCTTAGCCATTTCCGATTTGGTTGGAAATTTGTTGGATTCTCAGAGTTTCCTTCTTGATGTGATTCCACTTGTTGTGTATTATTGACGGGTGCGTCTTCGGGTTCAACTACTGGAATTTCTTCTTGTTGAATTCTGGGTGCAATCTCAATTGTTCGTGATATTTCGGGTATCACATTGGATATTGCCTCAATTTGGTGAGTACCCATATCACTTGATTCTTCTACTTCCTGCAACACATTATCTTCGAAATTGTCATTAGAAATAATTAAATCACGATTACCTTCATTATTTTTGCCATTGTTGCCGTGATTTTCATCGAACACAACATGAATCGATTCTTCTACCACCATTGTTGATTTGTTGAAAATTCTATACGCCTTGCTGGTGGATGAATATCCTAAGAATATTCCTTCGTCCGCTCGCTCGTCAAAAGTCTTTAATTGAGACTTTCCGTTAACAAGTACAAAACATTTACAACCAAATGTATGAAAATAGGTGAGATTGGGTTTTCTCCCTTTCCATAATTCATAAGGTGTTTTGTTATAAGACTTGTGGATTAGACTGCGATTTTAAGTATAGCACGCCCTGTTAATTGCTTCTGCCCAAAATCTTTTTGGTAGACCGGCGGCCGTTATCATGACTCGTGCGGCTTCCTTGAGTGTTCGATTTCTTCTTTCAGCTACACCATTTTGTTGCGGCGTTCGTGCGGCAGATAATTGATGTAAGATTCCTTGTGAATTGCAATAGGATTGAATCACTCTGTTCACGAACTCTGTTCCTCGATCGGTTCGTATTGTTGTAATCTTCATGTCCTTTTCGACTTGTAGTAGCTTTAATAGCTCTGGCAGCTTTGATAAGACTTCATCCTCTTTCTTGATGAATATTGTCCATGTGTACCTAGAAAAATCATCAACAACAACCAAAGTATATTTCTTACCACTTATACTTACTGGGTCTACTGGACCAAATATATCCATGTGCAGTAGACTTAAGGGTCTTGATGTTGACTCTTGAGCTTTGACTTTGAATGATGCTTTGATTTGTTTTCCTTTCTGGCATGCATCACAAATTTGATTTTTCTTGAACACAATGTTGGGTAGTCCTTCGACTAGATTATTTCTTGCAAGCTTGTTGATGGTTTTGAATTCAAATGATTTAGCCTTCTGTGCCATTCCCAACAAGCTTCATTCGAATTATTTGCCATCAAGCATACGGATTTCTTTGTTGTACTCCAATCCACAACATACATGTTTTTCTTTCTTGATCCGGCGAGTACGACTTCATTCGTAGATTTGTCCTTGACTTGACATTTGCCTTTGTAAAATTCTAAGAGATATCCTTTGTCGCAAAATTGACTTGTACTAAACAAGTTGAATTTTAATCCTTCGACATAAGATACGTCATCAATTCGTAGACCATTTTTCACAATTGCGCCGGTTCCTTTTGTCATTCCATATCGATCGTTTCCACCGAAAACTACTTTTGGTCCTTCGATACTTTTGAACTCAACTAAAATAGCTTTATTGCCGGTCATATGTCGAGAGCAACCGCTATCGAAATACCAAACTTCCTGCAAGAAAGATTAATTATTTTAGGTACCCATGCTTGATTGGGTCCTTTTGTGTTAGTAATTTTTGGCATCCAAATCCACCTAGATCCCACTGATCCAAGAGTAGGTGATTTGTAACCATTAAAGACTCTATAATCATAACGCACTTGCGAATAATGCTTTGGTGCGGGTTGGGAAGCAGATAGTTGTTTGAACCTATGAAAGAGAGCAAATCTGGACTTGGTCCATGGTTTGTCATCAAGCGACCAATCTTGTTCTGAGGGATATAATCTCCCAGCCCCAATTCTCGGAATTCTTCCCTTATTCCTATGAGGTTTTGTTGCACTAGACTCGTTGGCTCTCTTTGGAGATACAAATTTTTGCCGTTTAAAATTTTGTTGCCTATCCGAGTTATTAGATTTTTTATTTGGCCTTGCAACATTTTTATGGGCATTTATTTGTTTACCAACTCCTTGTCTCATTGTGCTATACTGACTTTTCACAAATTTTACCACTGGAACTTTATTAATTAAAGTAGTAGTAGAATTATTCAGTTTCACAGGAGTTTGAGAACATGATGGATCGTAGCCTAGTCTGGCTTTATCTCCAGCGGGTTTCTGCATGTTTACCATTTTATCCATTATTTTGGATGAATTTGTAAATGATGCGATTACTTCCCGAAGGTTATGTTCTCGAACCTCTCTAGCTTTGCACTCTTCTTGAAGTCGAACATTTTCGGCTTTCAAATTACTCATTTCATTTAGAGCATTTTGCAATTTTTGTGACATTTCTTCCTTTTCAAGAATTAACGTATTATTGCGCTCTTTGATTTGAGTATGAGTAGCCATGACTTTTTGACAATCTTCCATAAGACTTTGAAAAGATTCTTGAGTTTGGAAAGAAGTGTCAACGGAATTAAAAGAGCTAAAAGAGCTAGAAGATACCTCTTCGTCAGTTTCACGCGCCATATAGCATTCCTCATGTTCGGATGTTTTGCCCACTAGGCATAGTATCGCCGTATCTTCTTGTGATGAATCACTCTCGTCGCTAGATGATTCTTCGGATTCACTGGCCTCTAACGGATCACTTATTAGTGCCTTCCGTTTGCCCTTTTTGAATTTCTTCTCTTTGGATTTGTATTCCACTTGTGGAGAAGTATTCGAATTTTTGTCCGCCTTGGGGTGTGGACATTCGGCCATAAAATGTCCAGGCTTTCTACAATTGTAACACACGTTTGTGTTATCTTCGACCGGTTCCCTTCTTGATCTTCTATTTTCTCGAAAGAAATTTCCTTGTGGTGATCCTTTGTTCTTTCGCATGAACTTCTTGAATTTCCTAACAAATAGAGAAAATTGTTCATCAGATAAAAAATCATTATTTCCTACTGACCTTGATGTTGAGGGTTGTTCGGCCATCAATGTGGATGTTCGTTCATCACGTTCTTCCTCGACTCGTGTCTTTATTTCGAACTCATACGCCTTAAGATCACTAAAGAGTTTATCCGTAGATAATGTCCTTAGATCTCTATGATCGCGCATTGCGGTCACCTTCATATCCCAATTTGTAGGTAGTCCGCGTAACACTTTGAGCGATATTTCTTTCTGGGTAATGGTCTTTCCCAGATCCGTGATTTCTCCAAGAATTTTGATCAATCGAGCTTCCATGTCGGTGATGCTTTCGTTCGGTAGCATTTTGAAATCTTCGAACCTCTTCATGGCAATGTTTAGTTTGTTGTCTTTTTCTTGCTCATCGCCTTCACCGATTCCGATAAGTGTATCCCATATTTCTTTTGCTGTGGTGCACTTTCGAATCTTTGGGAATATGGTGTCATCGACCGCTTTGAACAAAATATCTTTGGCAATGTTGTCCAAATTATTTCGCCCTCTATCTTCCTTTGTCCACTCCATTTTTGGCTTTGGTATATATCGTGGAGCAATTGGAGTTAGTGCGGCGACAGTGTTAACTTCCATAATTTGGATAGGACCATTTGCGATGACTTCCCACATTTCGTCATTTAAGGCAGATAAGTGCACCTGCATACGTATTTTCCAATCATCAAATTTATCAAGTGAGAAAAGCAAATTTTGAGCAAGAGCCATATCTCTCTTCATCTTGAAGATTTTGAGATCTATCTAGCAGTCAAAATTGACTCAAATAGACAACCGCTCTCATACCACTTGTTGGTCCCGAAATGGTGGCGAGAAGTCTAGAGGGGGGGGGGGGTTGAATAGACTTCTCTAACTTTTCAACTTTCTTCGAAAACACACAAGGCAAATAACACTTTGGTAATTTCAACTCTAAGTAACAAGCATTAACAAGATAAACAACTTAGAGTGTGCAGCGGAATAGGTAGCGGTAAAGTGTTATGCTTATAAGTGCGGTGCTCAAAGAGATATTCTAATCATGTAACACGTTAGAAACACTTGATATGGTTCAAAGATGATGTACGTAAAGTTTGGCTTGCATGCATACGTGGGAACTATCAAACCCAGACAGATAAGGATATGCGATAAATCGTAATCGGGTTAGTTCGCAGTTAGAATAAGCATGCACAAAATATATGAGCAGTATGTAAATAGAGAGAGAGATTTATAGTGGTTCAGAGGTAGTGTAATCTTCCTAGTCCACTCTTCTCCTTTCACTTCAAGGAGGAAATTCACTATTCTTCGATCATCCAGATACAATAGTGAATAAGTGTCCACCGACACTTCTCCGAGTGCTTCGCACAAAGCTATACTCCTTCAAGGTTTTTCGCAAGCTCCTCTTGTTACTCCGCCTTCCCGAGTACTTCGCACCAAGCTGTACTCCTACACCACGAGAAATATGCACAAAGCTACGTCCTCACAGGGTTTTCACAAGCTCCTCTTGTTACTCTGCCCTTTACACCGAGTGCTACGCACAAAGCTACACTTAACCAGGGTTTTTCACTCTCTCTAGTTACTCCGCCCTCTTTCTATACTCAGTAGAGAATATTACAAAGAAATAAAATTTCTCTCTCACTCAGACTTGAATTTTATTCTATGAAGCTCTGTTTTCCCCCTTTTCAGCTAAAAAAACTTGTATCTTTGCTTTGTATGTCTTAGCCGTTGTTCAAGTTGTTGAACTGCTCTAATTGGGGTTGTTATCGCTTTTTCTTCGCTGTTTGTCTTCAAGTCTGCTTGGAAAATTTATAGCTGATGAAAGCTATTTGCCCGTTGATCAACTTTCGATCTCGATCGTCCATTTTGATTTGTAGTTGATCAAAAGATATTGTCAACTTGATCTGAAATATTAGGTAGATGTCATTTCTCCTTTTGTCAGATGATTTGAATAATTTGCCCGTTGCCGTGTCTTGAATTTTGTAGCCTCCAAAATTTGAATAAGTTCGGCGCGGCAAGCTTGATATTTCTTGTCCTTCATAAATGCTCTGACATGTCAAGTTGATCAAATAATTTATCTGCTGATTCTTGCTAGAGTATAAAATAATTTCTCCGCGAATCAGCCTTCTTCGAGCGTCTCCGGTTCCACCGTAAAAACTTGATGTTCAGATGAAAATATATCAGATATTTTCTCCTTCATGATCCTTGTAAAATAACATACTGGAACCTCTGTAAAAACTTCATAGTTGTTCATGGTGAGATGCTCTGTTTCGTTTTTAAGCTTGGTCCACCATACTTGGTGTGTTTCTCCATCTGGTGCATGACTTTTGTGAGACTTGTGCATTTACCTTACTTAGTCTCCATATTGGCTAGTCTCCTTTAGCTAGTCTCCCATACGGTTCAATATACTTGAGCAAGTCTCCCATACGGTCCAAGCTAGTCTCACAAGCAAGTTAAAAATGCTTCACTTGAGATTCAAACTTAGGATCATTTGGCATAGCTCACATGCATTTCTTCCAACTCCTCTAGCATAGTTCTTAATGACTTTTTCGCATCATAATTATGTTAAGCTATAATCCCGCTTAACATTTAAAAATCAATTTGTGATTTTCCTTACTTGTACATGGGTTGCATGATATGGGTGCACCATACTCCGTAGACTTAAACTGACTCAAATAGAATAAAAATGGGGACTACTTGATTTTTCAAGAATACATTCGTCTCATCAAAATTTACAAAATATTCCTAACAATATATACATATACATACATATATATATATATATATATATATATATATATATATATATATATATATATATATATATATATATATATATATATATATATATATATATATATATATATATATTGGAAAACCATTTTGAAGCAGGAAGATATATACTTAGGAGACTCTAGCTTTAAAACCAGGAATAGACTCGACAAGTAGGGACAAGCACATTCAACGGTTATAATCAAACATATAAAGACAACATCATATATCCTAAGGTCACAGGTTAATTTCATATCATTTATATCATCTTTCAATCAATATCTTTATCACATAAGCACACTTTGGTGGCGCCACAGGACCAATCGCCTGCCCATACATGAGGGTTAGCGCATATAGCGCTAACACGGCCCCGCAGCACCCTGCCTCATACCGCAGCATGAAGGGATTGACCGCAGCCAACCGATGAACCGTAGCTCATTAGACCATTGACGAGCTCAACGGTGGACCACAGCCCTACACACTGTTGACGAGCTCAATCGGTGGACCGTAGCCCTCTTTGTGGACTGCAGCCCTACACACCGTTGACGAGCTCAATCGGTGGGCCGCAGCCCCTGTAAAACCGTTGACGAGCTCAACGGCGGACCACAGCCCTACACACCGTTGATGAGCTCAATCGGTGGAACGTGGCCTTCTTTGAGGACTGCAGCCCTACACACCGTTGACGAGCTCAATTGGTGGACCGCAGCCCATGTAAAACCAATTTGACCGCAGCCAATATTGGCGAATCATGCACATATAACACGTAGAAAGCACATGCAATTCATATTAACACATTGGGAGAGGGGAGAAAATGTATAATGAAACCTATGCGTGGTAATCCACGTAATAGGAGAAGTCCTAAGGGGTTCATACATCCTTCACTTAGGTTACGGGGTACCAATTCAACTAGCATACAATACACAAGACTCTTTTATCCTACGAACGGTACCTGAAACATCAAACTAGACATAGGCACGATAAACGGAGTCCGACGGGACACCACGAGGGTTGGGGAAACATCAAACGGGGAAGCCAACATCCCGAGGTGGGGAAAAATCCAGCGGGTGGAGGACCACCCGTGGGCTGCCCGCTGGCGGCAAGTCCCTGGGCAGCGGGTGCCCGGCAGGCAGTCGTCTGCCCGCTGCCGGCGACGCCAATTTGGGCAGCGTGTAGGTGGCGGGTCCCCCTACCACCACCTACCCCCACTGACTCTTTTTCAATATATTGGTCCCCAGATTTTTCGTGGAACCCGAAACCATGTTTATACACTTTTAAACATAAACGACGACACCACGTAGTCAAATAATGGATCAAAACCAAGAATCATATTGAACATATCCTAACGTGACTTCTAAACATAATTAACATCCGAACATGCGAAGTCCCACCCAAATATATCAAGAATGTCACAATACGAAATTCCCAATTTTAACCTAGGGCTCTAATCATATTCAAATCATCAAAATCATAGTTAATCTTTAAAATCAAGAACATCAAGATTTATCAAGAACATCACACAATTATCAAGATCCTCGTATATTTTAAAAAACAAAATAAATTGACATAAGACGTTGGTTTTTATGGAAAAACCGACGTCTTATGTTAACCTTAAAAATAAAAAAAAATAAACGACGTCGGTTATAACCGACGTCGTTTATTTTTTTAAATTTGTTTTAAAACTATTTTCCACCCAATATTCACAACAATTTTCTTAACCTGTCCAACAATTTGATATTCAAAATCTTACAATCAATTCAAAAGCAACTCATACCATCAACTAAACAAGTTAAATTTATGATAATTCTACAATTGATAATAATAATAATAATAATTTCAAAGTTAAATTAGTAACATTAACTAAATTTCAAAGATTGCTTTAAGCTATTCATCAATAAAATAGTTACACCATACATCTCTAAATTCATCAAATCTCATATAAATAGTAAGACATTCTCCTAAACCACACAAATAATAAAATCTGAAATAAAATAAGAAAAAAAAATTGAAATCATATAAATGGTAAACCATTCTCCTAAACCACACAAATATGAAATCTGAAATTTAAATGTTTAAATAAAATTTGCAAACAGTCAGGCAAAGAGGCACTAAAGTTCATCATTATTCACTGCCACAGAAAGTTTTGGAAAATATAAAGAAGTAAAATATTTGATAGAGAGAACTAAAATACATTATTCTTTAGTCATGTGATTTTTTAATAATAAAAAAGTGACAAGCACTAACATCAAGAATAGAAGAAATGACTCTTACCCGACTAAATTTTACATCAGGATCGGAATTCCATCCTTAAATTCAACTTCTCCTAAAGCAATCTCCCGTTCCTAAAATTATGTACACAACAGGAAAGTTAGCTAAGTAAAATAATTTGCTTAGCTATTTCAGTAATGAAAAATCGTTCACCATTTCAAGTAAATCCTTAATGACAAATTAGAGAAGAAAAATTTGAAAGAGTAAGCATTGATCTTAAAGGTACAACCATGGTAACAAGTCTCATATCAGTCCCTGGCCTTATGACATCCATTTGATAAAGTGCATGCACAAAAGATGCCCAATCACCATTTACTATATGCACTATGGAGTATGGATGCAAGCATGGCATACTGATGCTTCTTTTCCATCCCACAAAGCAATCCGAAATTAAGGTATTTAAGGTAATCAATGAAACAAAAAAGCAATCCCATAAACCCCAAAAAAGAAACTGTTTTTTTATACAAGATGTTATACTAAATGGAGCTGAAGTAAATTGATTCAACCAAGAGAAACCGTATTATCTTTCACAAAGCTCCAAAGAGTGCTTAAAACTACATACCTTACACTTAGACCATTCCCTGGAACTGAAGAATTACAACTGTGACACCTTGTGTGCTTTGGGCACAAATAATGTCCACTGCTAACATTCTGCACCAAAAAATAAATTATACAAACAAAACTTTTCCATCTTAAGATTATATAAAATAGAAAAAAGCAAGGAATAAAAATCCACCTTGTATGGAGGGTGCATACAGTAGCAATGGTATGCTGCATCACATCTAAAAGAAACATGAAAAACATTCACCTCACAAATCCGGCATGATGGGCATGTCCAGGAACTCCAATGAAAAAGATCTCGGGAAAAAAATAAAGCAAACCCGATATAGGACAAACATACTGTGTTCTTTCAAGCATCACATATAAACTCCTCTAACAAAATTAAGCATACCCAAGATGCAAAAACATAAATAAATACATAAAAACAAAAGTAAAAGAAAGTCAAAGCAGCATAAACATGTATTCCAACATCAAGAATTCAAGATCAGTAAGCAGCATATCCAAATGGAAACAACACTCCACTCTTTCCATCGATTTCATATCAAGCAAACCCGATATACAAAAGACCAACCAAAAAAAAAACCCACTATTTCACAGGCACCACAACACAACACAACACAACAGGCTTCAAGCGATGGGTGCCTACGCAGGCACCACCAGTTATAAAAATCCAGAACTAGTATACCTAATAAACCCTAAAATTCGAAATACATTAATCAATAATTCCAAATGTAACAAAATAATTATTGTTAACACCCAAAAATTCAAAAAGTTAAAACTATATTTCAAAAAATATACAAAAACTCACATGTAGGTCGTGGCGGTGGTGTCGTTGTGCAGCGGTGAGGCAGTGCGGCTGTCCAACAACGTTGGTGTGCGGCTGTGAGACTGTACGGCGGTGCGGGAGTGTGGCGGTGAGCGGTGTGGCTGTGCGGCGGAGAGAAAAAGAAGAAAGAAGGTGGATAGCGAGTTGGTTGCGGCGGTAAGGCGGAGAGAAGAGAAGAATATGGAGGTAGCGAAGCTTTTGCGGAGAGGCGGGGCTGTTGCGGCGGCTGGCGGTCGTCGAGGGGGCTACGGCGGGTCGACGACGAAGTCAAGGGGCGACCGAGCTGTGATGGCAGTGTCGCCCGACGGCGGTTTACGGAGGAAGCTAAGGGTTGTGAGGTTTAGGTTTTTTTGTATAAAATTAATGGTCTGAGGGGTATTTAATATATATATACGACGTCGGCTAAATTGTAGCCGACGTCCTATATCAAATTTTTTTTTTCAAATTTTTAATTAAAGTTACGACGTCGGTTTTAGATAAAACCGACGCCGTAACTTTAATAAAAAAATTCAAAATGAATTTGATAAATATACGACGTCGGCTCAATTACGAGCCGACGTCGTATAATTTTTAATTTTCTTATTTTTTTTTTAAATTTCAATACATATAACGTCGATTTTTAGTAAAAACCGACGTTATATGTATTTATAAAAAAAAATAAAAATTATTTAATTTCAATTTTTTTATTTAAATAAGCTACGGCGTCGGCTATTTTAAATTAGCCGACGTCGTAGCTATATTTTTATTTTTTAAAAAAAATTACGATTATATATGACGTCGGTTATTTACTTTAACCGACGTCATATGTATTTTTAAAAAAATAAAAAATAATTTTAAATATTTAACGTCGGATTTTCAAAAATCCGACGTTAAAATAATGACGTTAAAGCTGTTTTCTGTAGTAGTGAGGGTTAGAGTTTGACTTGTTTGATGTTGATGGTTGTTGGCTTGCAACCAAGGCGATATTCCTCGTGTCGGATTCCTCAGTCTCTTTGGGCTCATGCTCGAATTCGTAGGATATGAGATCACTAAAGATTTTGCTCGTGTTGGTGGTCTTCATGTCTCGGTGATCTCTCATGGCTGTCACTTTCATTTCCCATGACTTCGGAAGTCCTCGAAGTATCTTTAAGTTCTTCTCCTTTTCGGTTAGCTCCTTTCCAAGATCTGAAAGGTCACCCATAAGTATTATGAACCTAAGTTCCATGTCGGTGATGGTTTCGTTTGGCAGCATTCTGAAGTCTTCAAACTTCTTCACAGCAACAGTCAACTTGTTATCCTTTTCTTGTTCATCTCCTTCACCTAACCTCATGAGAGTATCCTAAATCTCTTTTGATGTCCTGCATTTTCGCAATCTTGGAAACAATGAGTCATCTAGAGATTTCGCAATCTCGTGCAACGTTGTTGAGATTTGCTCTCGTCTTTTCGTCTGAGGTGAGCTGAGATTTGGGTTTTGGTATCCTGACTTCAGGAACTGCTCCTTGTGTAGCTGCTTCTCTCTTCACCATCATAACCATGATAGGACCATCTTTTATGACATCCCACATCTCATCATGAATTGCCAAAAGATGGGCCTGCATTGTGACTTTCCAATCATCAAATTTAGATAGATTAAGGGCAAGAGGCCTAGAATGATTTGCATGATCTCTTTCCATTTTTTTTAAAGAAAATAAGTGCAAAGATGAAAAAGCAGTTTAGTCTATATAGATTTTGCAAAAGGGATCTACCAGGCAGTAAAGCAAAATATTTACTGTACAAGGCAACTGCTCTGATACCACTTGTTGGTCTCGGTAGGGTCGAAAGAGAGTCTAGAGGGGGGAGGGGGTGAATAGACTCTAATCGATTTTTCAAAGCTGCTCCTTTTGGAGCGATGCACAGCGGAATAAAGTTTTGTCTTAGATAAGCTTTGCACATTTTTGATAGAAACTTTTAGCGTTTGGTCGATATGATATACAATGTATGAAAGATATAAAGCAATAAATAAAGAGATATGGAGAGTGAGATTTTTAAAGTGGTTCTGCTATTAATAAAGCCTACTCCACTCTTCTTTCACAACTCGTGAAAGGGTTTGCACTATCACTCCTAGTACAAACTACTTCAAGCTGGCTTCCTTGATCACTAAGCTGGAAAACCACTTGACAGGTTTTTCAACTCCTCGAGTTTACTCCGCCTCTATCAACTTCTTCCTAAGAGTTGAGTTGTTGGAAAGATGTTGTGTTTCTCAAACAGGTTGAAGCCTTGTCTTGATATCTGGATGGAACTTCAGTTGAAAATATGCAAGACTTCTTCAGACTGTGAAGTGTGAGAATGGATGAGCCATTTGAAAAAGTTCACAAGATTACTGGTTATGAAAAACTTTGAGAGATGAAACTGTTTGAAGTGCTTTTCTTTGGATAGCAAGAGTGGAATAACCAGCACCTTTTTCAATGGTGAAGACAGGTATTTATAGGTTGAAAAATTCATCCATTAGAGGGAGATGAATATTTCAAACCCAATATCCAGTGAGCATTAACCAATGGTCATTGAGCATTTAATGCATTTGTACTGTGTAGCCATTGGGGCCAAAAACATTATGGCTTTTGTCCTTTTTCTCTGACACGATGGTACATGTCTTTTAATTCTCCTTGTGTTTTGTGAAAATCATTCCTAGGACACCTTTTGTCCGAATGATTGCTCATTTATGAGACAACATTCTTCTTGCATCGCTTATTGAAGGTTGTCTTTACAAGTTTATCTTAAACTTGTTTTCTCGGAAAAGATTTTTGAAAGATTGTCCTTTTCTTTCGACTTAAGACGAGAGATCCATTTTGTCAAAAGATGTCTATCCGAGAGTTGGTCAATCCATTCTTTGTCTTCAATCATCTTTCGATCATCTTGTTGTCTTCATGTCTTCAAGAAGGCCTATTATGCTAATCTCAACTAAGATTCGTACACCATATAGTATGAATCAATCTTTGAGTTACAATTGCTTTCGTTTGATGTAAGAGTCCTAGGTACGAAAGTAAAAATAGGGTCTACAATCATAGTGAGTTTAATATCATCAAAATCTAATTACACTTGTTCCTAACATATTCTATAACAACAACTATTAAGTTATTTTAATGTCCTAATGTCTCATCTTAAACTGTAGAATCTTTCCTCGCATTATTATTAGTTTTTAATTTTAACCCATTAATATTAGTTTTTTCTTATTTGATAAAGTAGTGTGAAAAAAAATGTTATTAAATGTTCTTTATTATACTGTTACATTTTATAGTTGTTATTTTTTTTTTAATTTTAAATAATATTTTTCATTTATTATTTATTACATCAAATTATTATATAATGAATAAATTGTTATTATAAATTATACTTATGTCATTATGTGCTTAAAAGTCGTTTACATATTATTAGTTCATAACTTATTTTATTAAACATTATTTGTCCACAAACTAACAACTAATACTACCAACTAGTTAAATAAATTAAAATAAGAAACTACCCGTTAATACAATTTACTAACTATTAATTGTTAAACAAATATGTTTTTAAATTAAATAAGTTTTGAATAAGAGCCGTTCACTTGAAAGTTGAAACGTGCAATGTTTATTAACTAAAATGGTAGATTTAACACTGAAGTATATTTTGTCGAAAAAGGAATTCTATCGAGAAATGGAAACGCTCTCGAACAGAAGGTCAGAGGAGGATCGCGATCTCCTCGAAAGGAGCACCAAGAAACAGAAACAGAGGGACGGAGCTCCGTCAATCCAACCGACTGCCATGGTGACGTTGCAGGTGAATCAGGGGGATGTGGAGGCTGTCGACGAGACTCCTATGGAGGCCTTCATGGGAGGAGGCGATGCGGTGCCATCTTTGCAATCGACGACCTGAGGCCTTGTGTGTCCAGCGTCGGCTCCGTCGACCCAACCGACTGCCATGGTGGCGTTACAGGTGAATCAGGGGGATGTGGAGGCTGTCGGCGAGACTCCTATGGAGGCCTGCATGGGAGGAGGCGAGACGGTGCCACCTTTGCGAACGATGAACAGAGGCCCTGTGTTTCCAGCGTCGGCTCCGTCGACCTAACCGACTGCCGTGGTGGCGATGCAGATGAATCAGGGGGATGTGGAGTTTTTCAGCGAGACTCCTATAGAGGCCTTCATGGAGGAGGCGATGTGGGGTCATCTCTGCGATCGAAGAACAGAGGCCCTGAGCTACCAGCGCTGGCTCCGACGATCGGGCGGGGTCCACAACTGCCACGCATGTCTTATGCTGAAACTGACTCACTTCATGCAGTCGGCCTACCAGTTCGTGAGGCGGGCTTGGCAGATGACAGCTACAGTGCTGGATCATACGAATCTGATGAGGAAGGGGAGGAAGATCGACTTTGTCCAACGATCAAGCTATCCAAGGAGGAGGTGGAGGCCATTAGAGCTCCTTGGAGGAAAGCTCTTATCATCAAAGTCATGGGCAGGAAAGTGGGGTATGCATACTTGCTTCGACGTCTGACAGCCATGTGGAAGCTCAAAGGAAGCTTGGACCTGATTGCTATAGACAATGATTATTTTCTGGTGCGTTTCGGATCTGCCGAGGATCTGGAGTTTGCAATGTACGAGGGGCCTTGGATGATAATAGATCATTACCTGATCGTCAAACCATGTGAACCGGATTTTGATCCATGGTCAGACTCAACAGAAAAGGTCCTTGTTTGGGTAAGAATTCCATGTTTGCCTGCTGAATATTATAATATTATCTTTCTGAGGAAATTAGGGAACAAAGTGGGGAGAACGGTGCGAGTGGACCAGGTTACGAGTCAAGTTTCAAGAGGGATGTTTGCACGGATCTGCGTTGAGGTGGATATAACGAAGCGTCTAATATCAAAGTTCAAATATAAGAATCGCGTGTGACACATCGCATACGAAGGCATTCACCTAGTGTGCTTTACATGCGGCGTCTACGGCCATGCCCCGGAGGCCTGCCCAACATTGCCCAAGGATCCAACCGTGACGGAAGGGGGCCAGGTTCGGAAGGAGGACGACAACCCGAACGTCGCGGCAAAAAACGGTGATGCGGACCAGAGGGTTCACGTTGGTGACGCCCCGTTTGGATCATGGATGATCGCACCGGGGAGAAGATCGTGACCGAGGAACAAACCGCCCGAGAGGATCCAAAGAGTTGATGGGGGACGTGGACAGAAGGGTGGTTCGAGCAAGGGAGTCGCTAACCAGGTATCTCGATTTGCTCCGCTATCTTTGCAGGGAGAAGACGAGGAGCTTCCGGTGGAGGTGCTCGAGGAGAATGCGGCAGCACCGTTTGAAGCCGAGGGAGTGGATGATGCTGGGAAGGACACAGAACGGCGACATACACAGGCTGCCGCGTCAGGGAGCAAATCACCAAAGCCAAATGTAATTGCCCTGGAGAAACAAATTGTTAATGAACCTTCAGTGACGACGGCTGCTCAGGATCCGTTGGGGAATCAGTCCGGCAGACTTCGGAGGGGTGGAACGGGACCGAGGCGTGCGACTGAGGAGGACGAGCATGTGGTCGTGAGAGGTGAACAAGGAGGCTTGGTGATCAGTTCATCACGCGTTTTCATTCCAGAGAACGTGGGTGATCTGCCGTCACCGGTCTGGCAAGCCACAAAAGAACACCATACAGACCCACCGGATCGGTTTGATGACGAAGGTGACGCAGTAATGGACTTGGAAGAAATTCCGGCGCTAATCGGGGAGGGGCGGGCTAAGACTGCCGTTTGAGCTTCTTCTATGCTTGTCGTCTCTTTCCAGTGTTTCGTCTCTTGTTTTTGCATTGTTTTGGTTGTATCGTTTCTGCCTCTTTTCACTCTTTTTTATGGATTGTTTGATTTGGAACTACCAAGGGGCGGGCGGCAAGCGAGTCCACCGTGCCCTCAAAGAATTGATCAGGGTCCATAGACCCGGTATTCTTGGGCTTTTTGAACCGAAGGTATCGGGTTCACAAGCCAATGCTATTTGCTCCAAGTTGGGATATGCCAATTGGATCCGTGTGGAGGCCTTTGGCTTCAGCGGGGGAATTTGGGTTTTCTGGAAGGACTCGTTCCATGTAAATGTTCTCTTTACCCACCCCCAATTTATCCTTCTGCAGGTTTCGAACGCAGGTTCTACCCCGTGGTTTTTTGCCCCAGTCTATGGTTGCCCGGCACATCACCTCCGCCGCCGTCTCTGGAAGGATCTGAAACAATCTAGTAGGAGGATAGCGGGACCCTTGCTAATAGCAGGGGACTTCAATGCTGTGGTGCACCAGGAAGAGACTAAGAATTACACTTCTTTCTCAAACCAGCGTAGTTCTGAGTTCGCAGGTTGGATCCATGACGAAGGCCTCATTGATCTAGGCTTCTCTGGATCAAAACCTACATGGGTCAAGGATGGGTCCACAAACCACATTAAGGGGGCACGACTTGATCGTGCTTTATGCAACCTAAGCTAGCGTTTGAATTTCCCGGAAGCACACGTGACACATCTCCCTAGGGTGGCGTCGGATCATGCACCGCTTCTAATCCGATTGGACGGAGTAAGGCGCAATTCGGCTTCCCCCCGTTTCAGTTTCCAGGCTGCATGGCTAACTCACCCGGACTTGCACAAGGTAGTAGGCCAAACGTGGAACAACGACCGAAACATGCAAGCGAACATCCAGGATCTTGTAAGTACACTAATAGCTTGGAGCAGTTTGGTTTTTGGCAATATTCACAGGCGCAAGCATAGGTTGTTGGCATGGTTAGGGGGCATCCAAAGAGCCCTCGAAGTCTCGTTTCATGGAGGCTTGAGAAGGCTGGAGAAGAAATTACGTGAACAACTAGAGGACACACTGTATCAGGAGGAGTTGCTGTGGTTCCAAAGATCGCGGGAGGAGTGGATAGTTTCCGGGGATAGAAACACGGCTTATTACCATGCAGCGGCCACGGTTCGGAAAGCAAGGAACAAAGTTACTAGGTTGAAAAACGACAAGGGTAGCTGGATTGAAGATAATGACTGCCTAAAAGATCACATTCAAAGTTTCTACGCGGCCCTCTTTGCCAATGACCAGGACATATCGGATGAGCGAAATTTAGCCTCGACCTTCCCACAGCTTCCAAGCGTTGACTGGTACATCTTCAACAGGCCAGTCGTGAAGGAGGAGGTCCATAAAGCCCTTTCGGACATGAAACCGTATAAGGCTCCGGGACCGGATGGTTTCCCTGCAGCTTTTTATCAGTATCTTTGGATGGAAACAGGAGATTGTGTGTTCAACTTGGTCAGAGAAGCCTTTTCGTCTGGTCAGCTACCCGAGGGCTTGAATAACACGTTATTTGTTCTTATCCCAAAGGTTACTGCCCCGGAGACGATCAAACAGTTTCGGCCTATTAGCCTATGCAATGTGGGCCATAAGATTATCACGAAGACTATCACTAACAGGCTGAAAAGCATTCTGCCCAAGCTTGTAGGACCATTCCAGAGCTCCTTTGTACCAGGCAGGCAGATCACGGATAACGTGATCATTTACCAGGAGGTCATGCATTCCATGCGGGAAAAGCGGGGGGCGACGGGCTTCATGACAATAAAGTTAGATCTGGAAAAGGCCTATGATCGATTGTCCTGGACATTTATACAGGATACTTTAGAGCAAGCAGGTTTTGGCAATGAGTGGGTCAGAATCATAATGACTTGCATCCGGACTGCTCGCCTGACTATCTCTTGGAACGGTGAGAGGCTTCAGCTTATTATACCAAGAAGGGGAATCAGGCAGGGCGACGCTATGTCCCCGGCCATCTTCGTCCTCTGCATGGAGCGCCTGAGCCAGCTTATTGTCTCGGAAGTCGGTAAAAGAAATTGGAAAGGCATTTCTCTTGTTAAAAATGGTCCTATTCTCTCACACCTTTGTTTTGCAGATGACATGGTTCTCTTTTCGGAAGCGTCGCTTGAGCAGGTGGACATCATCCAGTCATGTTTAGACCGCTTCTGCAAGGCATCTGGTCAGCGTATTAGCCTTGATAAGTCGCAGGTCCATTTTTCCAAAAACGTGGAACCGAGGCTAGCAGGGGCTATTGCGCAGAAGCTGGGCATCTCTCAGACTAGTGACTTGGGGAGGTATCTTGGTGTGCCCTCCATTCATAGCCGCGTTACTTGTAACACTTTCTCTGTTCTGCATGACAGGTTATCAACTCGACTTGAAGGATGGAAAGCAAAAACGCTCTCCTTGGCAGGACGGATTGTACTGGCCAAAACAGTTCTCAGTGCTATCCCTTCCTATACCATGCAGACTGTGAGTCTGCCTAAGAGCCTTTGCATGGAAATGGAGAAACGGATTAGATGCTTTGTTTGGGGAACTACAAGTGCGGGCGTCAAAAAATGAGTCTTGCAAATTGGAATGTGGTTACTTCAGATAAAGATTCTGGGGGACTCGGCTTCAGGCAGATGCACGAGGTCAATATGACATACATGGACAAACTGGGATGGAGGTTGATGACAGAACCCCATAGCCCGTGGGCTCAAGTTTTAACTTCCAAGTACAAGGCTGCTGGGATCCTTCAAATGGCTAATTCAGGACGGAGAAGTATGTCTAATGTATGGTGCGGCATCACCGCCTCTAGGACACACTTAGAAAGAGGCCTTACCTGCGCAGTCCGGAACGGCAAGAAGACACAATTCTGGATGGACAAGTGGATTACGCCGGAACCGTTATACGATCAAATGCTTACGCCCCTGAGCCTTCCTGATTTATATGCTCCCGTAGCAGAATACTGGGATAGTGCAAGAGGGTGGAAATGGGAGAAATTTGACCACGTCCTGGTGAAGGAGACTAAGGAGAAACTAGCGGGTTTTATGCTTACAGACGATGACGTGGATGACACGGTAGCATGGGGTCCAGACGCACAAGGGAGATATTCCGTTAAATCCGCCTACGAGTTAACTACGAACAATGTGGCCTGCCAACCGGATAAAGAGTGGAGCCAAATATGGAAGATGCGCATCCCAGGGAGAGTTTACGTGTTCCTCTGGCTTGTCAAGCATGAGAAAATTCTCACGAATTTAGAACGTACAAGAAGACACATAGCGACTAACTCTTCGTGTTTCCGTTGTGCAGGACACGTAGAAGACCTTGATCATCTCTTTAGGCGATGCATTGCTATAAAAGGTATCTGGGAAGCGGCCCTCCCACGGCGCACAGCTGAGAGGATCAGAAACCTGAGCTGGAAGGAGTGGTTCACCGTGAACCTCACGGGGGATGCAAAGCTTGGATTTGACGAAGGCTGGCCGGCGCGATTTGCTGCTCGATTATGGTGGATTTGGCGCTGGCGAAATGACGATCTTTTTAATGGGAAGCTGGCGACCGCTGAGTACAAGACTTGCTGGCTCCAGAGATACGACTCCGAGGTCGCAGCTGCGTTTGCTAAAAGGCGACATCCGGAGAGACTCAACGTGACGCCCACGGAGACCAACGGGGCGTGGGAGAAACCACCTCGGGGATGGCATAAGCTAAATGTGGATGGAAGCCGAAAGGCGGATGGAATGGCAGGCTGTGGAGGATTGCTACGGAATGCAGATGGAGAATGGTGTGGAGGCTATACGTACAACATCGGGCGGTGCAAGATTGACGATGCGGAGGCATGGGCTGTGTTGCAGGGAATCCGCTTAGCCAAAAGCTTTGGTGTTGGGAAACTCATCATCGAAGGTGACTCGAAATCCACTATTGATAACTTACGGGCAACCATGGACATGGAGGCGCAACCAAACAATATTCTCCGGCAATGCCTGAGAGAGGGCGCGACAATAGATGAAGTTCGCCTCGAACATACTTACCGGGAGACTAACAGGGCGGCATATAAGTTAGCATCGCTTGCTCTAGCGCATGAGATCGGGTATCGGCACCTCCCAGGGGTACCACGGGCTGTTTGGGACATTGTCTACCAAGACCAGATGGGGGCTAGAGTTCCAAGAAGACACATTCGAGATGAAGCTATGAACACTGTGTAGCTGTTGATCCTACGGGTTTCCCCCTCCTTCTTTATAAAATAAAATAAAAAAAATATTGTCAAAAAAAAAAAAAAAAAAAACCAACACTTAAGTATATAAGTTTGGTAGTTGCACGCTTAAAATTCGGTGTGCGAATTAGAGGTAGGGCACCTAGCACAATCATTCTTTACAAAAGGTTGAATCCCAACCCTAAAGTCCTCCCCATAGCCCGGCCCGACAGAGCATTTGAGAAGATGTAAATCATGGTAACTCAACTGAACATGAACCACAAAGATTAGATATTTGCTTATTGCGCATAAGGAGCCTCCCTCACATTGAGAGGTTGCTCCCACATTGCCGTTGGTGAGAATTCCCTGGTCATTCTTTCCAACTTTCACCTCTATGACCAGTTGAGCTGCCTATGCGGGCCACCTAACACAATCATAATGGCATGGACCATGGTCCAGTTGTGTGGACAATGGTTCTAAAACAGATAAAAATATATTATTTTAACTCATAAAATATAATATTCTAACACATAAAATATATTATTCTAACTCATAACATATATTATTTTAGTATGGAATTTTTATTATTCTAACACTAAAGTACATTATACATTAGTTTAATATATAAAATACATTATTATAACATATAAAGTATATTATTTTAACTCAAAAATCAAAATATATTATTTTATCTCAAAATATTAACATAAAAGTGACGTCATTTTAGATCATGAAGCACACAATTATATCAACCACAGTCCACACAATAATTTGCCTAGCTAGCATGGATGGTTTTATCTCTTTATTATTCAAATTTATTCTGCTCCAGTCCTTTGATAAAACACCACGTGCCAATTCTTTCATTTTCTCAACTTTCTCGAATCCAATACTGACCTATGATAGATGCAAGTCCAAAACCTCGTCCCACTCACCTCTCTTTCGCCGTTTTATCTTTTTATAATTTCTTTTTCAATCTATTATTTTTGAATTACATAGTTAATACTGTAACATACACAATCGCATAGGACGTCAGGACGGCACTATCAATTCCATTGCTGCCCATAATTGAGAGTATATCGCAGAATGCATGTGGTAGTGATTTGAGTTTTTTTTTTTTTTTTTTTTTTTTTAAGAAGTCTCATCCCCCATTTGGCCATTTGGTATTCATTTTGGATTTACGCCGGACACTATATATACTCTTATATTTAGGCTTTCAACTATTGAGCTATACAATGAGTGCATAATTGACATATGTATATGGTGGTAGTCTTTTCTTCGATCTAATCCTCTTTTGTTAGTGACCTTCGAATATATAAATTAAATAACGATAATGATACATATATTGAATAACGATAATGATACATATATTACATATTAAGGAGTAAAATTTTAAGTCATGTCTCATAGTTTTGTTGATAAAAAAGAAAGAAAATTATTACTCCATAAAAAAAAAAAAAAAAAAAAAAAAAAAAAAAAATAGAACATATACGTATAGTATTACTCTATTAATAATATAATACTCCCTCCGTCCCGAATTGGATGTCTCATTTACTTTTTGCACGCTTTTTAATGAATTAAAGTAAATGTTATGCACTTTCCAATTATGTCCTTCACTTTTTCACTTTTGGAAATAAAAACAATAAAGAAAGCAAAAGCTAGAAGGGTAATTTGAAAAAAATAGAATGATGGTGATGTTCAATTTTGGAAAGTGGACAACATTTTGGGACAGACTAAAAAGGAAAGTAAGACACATAAAATGGGACAGAGGGAGTATACATTTGTTTGTGTATTGTATATCAAGAAAAACGAAAGATTGGGATAATAATGGTGATGTGATGGCAATCCCTTTATAGGTAAGAGTGTTAAATTCCTTGGGCGACTAAACCATCTTTCCATCAATGTCGTTTTGGACTGTCTAAACTTTAACCAGCAGAATCAGTCTTCGTTTCTGCTTCAATTCCTGCAGCTTTTTATTTTTATTTTATTTTATTTTTGTTCTGCTTCAAATCGACATACATAAGCCGGCCAAACTTTGTCCACGGTTAAGAGTAGATTTGGTACCACCCATTATTGAATTTAGATTAATTTGATGTATATATTCTTATACTGGTTAGCTTGTAATTATTTATTATTTATAAATATAATGGCCGGATTGTGATAATGTTGGCTTTTTTGAGTAATGATGAGAGAAAACTCATAGTTACATTTAAGGTTGCAAATAAAATAAATTAACTTCAATCTCATACAATTTTATTTGAATTTTTTTAATTATTTATATATAATTTCAGTCAAACCTCATTAATTAAACCAAATACATAAAATGAAACAAAGAGAATATTATAATAATAATAATAATAATAATAATAATAATTATTATAATTATTATTATTATTATTATTGTACACTAATACAGTTCACTAGTTAAAGTCAGTTAATACAATCCCCTTTCCAAACAAGGTCATAAGTGTTCTTTGGTAAAACTGTGAAGTTTAAAATAATAGCTTATTTTAAAACACTACCCAATTTACTTTTCAAAACAAGCTATTGTCTTTTAACTTTCTTTTTCTTTATTATCCTTATTAATTTACAAATGGTTTGCTCCATTTACATGGGTGAGGATTGAACCCCCAACCTCATGCTTAAGGGACAAGGTGCTAAACCATCACTCCAACCATGTATTTTTTTTTTTTTTTTTTTTTTTTTTTTTTGTATACCCAGGGTTTCTACCGTCGGACGCAGTGACTAATCCCCTTGCTGAATTGTAGGCAACTCTTTTGGGTGGGACAGCTGGCTTGGAGATTTAAGGTTGCTCCATTTTCAATGCCATATAGGCACCTCTTTTGGGTGGGACAGCTGGCTTGAAGATTTAAGGCTGCTCCATTTTCAATGCCAAGTATCGAACCCTTAACCTTTGGTTAATGATGAATGAGTCCCTGCAACCATGTTGGTTAACATGTACGTATTGATTATTGACTATACTTTTATAACAAGATTAGTAGGTTTAACTTATTTGACCATGACCTTTATTAAATGGGATAAGTGTTGTGTAGAAGTAACGTAACATATTGCACAGTTATTGTAGAGAAAATGTTCATTGTCAATAGGCAGTACGTACAAGATGTTTCTCATGATTTATGAGTACGTAATTTAAGAATTTAAGAATAAATTATATTTTAAAATAATATCGAGAGTGTTTCAATATTTAATTTTTGTGTCATATATCTTAACCATGAATCTAGACAGTCACATTGTGTGGATCATTTTAATTGTTTATGGAAAAATATTTTGATAAAGTAGTTGCTATTTTAAATGGTAACATGCAGAATAGCTTAACAAGAAATGAATTTAATTTTCTTAAAGTATTTTATATTTTAAATATAACTTGCATAATAATTTAATGTTAAAAATTATTATTATTGTTGTTGTTGCAGAACTTGACAACAACTTAAAGAGAAACTTATACTATTAAAATGAAGATACAAACTAATTAAATATGTTTTAAAATTTACATTTTTATAGTTATTATATAGATATATAATTCATGTCTTTTTGCTTTGTGTTTTATTAAGCTTTTTGAACCCTTGAAAGGTTCAGTAGTGCTACTATCCAGTTAGGGTTATCAAGTAAAAGAATAATGCACAACTATGTAAATGTTTTAGGTAACAATCTTGCATATATAACATATTTAGGAACGTCAAAAGTAAAAAGAAAAAACTTAATTATGTTCTTAAGATAATTTTATTTAATGCATTATCTTTTTTATTAGGGAAAATGGCACTTTTTCCCTCTGAATTATTTGTTTATAGCACATTTTTATTTTTACATATTAAAACGCTGTTTAAAATGTTTAAATCTCTATTGATTTTAATACTTATATAAAATGACAAAAAGAAAGTTATTCATCTAAAGTTATGAAATGACCCGTTAGCAACATGTTGAAATTATTGAATAAAAAATCTTATATACACTTAAAGACATCGAATTAGAGTCTCAAGGGAATTAATGAATTAAGAATTACAAACTTTTTTTATTATTAAATTTTTTAAAATTATCATTTCCAATTGAATTATAAAGAGTTTGAGTTGTCCAAATCCTATATAATCTTTTGACATTGTTAGGGAAAATAGCAACGTCAACGCACGATCTGGAAGCCTTTTAAGAAGCACGGACACTACGGATGTATGGTAGAAAGAAAATCTGTTCCGTGTTATAATAACACTACCTTAAAAGCGTTATTTGCTCGGTAACGGTGCAGTTAGAACCCTGGCACG
The DNA here is from genome assembly GCF_001879475.1 of Ipomoea nil. Lineage (NCBI taxonomy): Eukaryota > Viridiplantae > Streptophyta > Magnoliopsida > Solanales > Convolvulaceae > Ipomoea > Ipomoea nil. The sequence goes on from NW_017619458.1 coordinate 747,414, forward strand.
CTTTCGACAGGCTACACAAACCTACTACGAATAGCTTGCACTAGCAATCGCGTAGGCGAACCTCACTATTGCTCAGACGAAAGGAGGGAGAAGGATAATAGAATAAATGACTCGAATTCAAGGTGTGTTTTGAAACGATGTTGGGAGCTGCTATTTATAGTAAGCAGCCCCTCCATCCCTTCCACAAAAATGGAAAGGACATACACCGTCCACAAACAAGCGCAACATGCACTGTTCATATGAAGTGCGCATGAGGCGCTATCCACTCATCCATTTCCACCTTTGAAATTTTCCAACAATCCCCCACAAATTTAAAGAGGAAAGGAAAAAGATAATGTCTAAGCAATACAAATGAGTTGATCTTAACGTCAGTGTTTGAACTGACACGTAGTGACACTGAGTAATTTTCTTCCCGGGAGTGATGTGAATCTTGAACTCACCGGTTAGATAAATTTTGAACTCGAATGCACACACCAGCTCAAAAAACAGGTTCTACAAAAGTCAAACTCTTTGACTTCTTATGAACACCCTTAGTATTAAAGAATGTTACGTCTGTCTCAAATATGGACTTCTACCCTGCCAAAGTCTATCACAAAATAGACTTTTAACTCTGACAAGTCTTACAACATTATAGATTTTTTCCGTCTTGTGAAGTTCATCTCAATACAGACTTTTAACTCTATCAGGTCTATCTCGGTATAGACCACCATTAAAGGCTTATAGAGTAGTTAAAGACATAAATAAGTTGTAAGTCTTTTCTTTCTATCATAGGCTGTTATTTGCAATGCAAACGACAGTTTGTGAATCACAATGAAGGAAGGTGTTGGACACCCCCACAATTACACGGTTATCACCATGTTTCTTAGCCACTCAGCTTCTTGGGATAACCCCATTATCTTTCATAAGAGGCGGTTAGCCCTTTTCTACTCAAGTTAGGGGTCTCTTTAGGTCTATCTCAACATAGACCATGGTAGCCCTTTTCCACTCAAGTTAGGGATCTCTTTAGGTCTATCTCAACATAGACCATGCCAATTGAGTATAAGAGGCTAAACTTCCAATGTGGGACAACATGGATAGGCAAAAGGAAGCCTTTCATTTTAAATGCTCCCAACAATCCCCCACCATTAAATGGACTTAGGCTGATGCTGTCATTGCCTGACAACGATCAAAACAAATTTTCATGCCAGTGTATAAAACTTGAACTGTCATATAGTGACATTAAGTACTTCTCTAAACGGGAGTGAATTTGATCTTGAACTCATCGAATAGACAAAGTTTGAACTTAACGCACTTAATTTGCTTTGGTCGCTTTAAAATATGTGAGGTCATACTCTTGACCCTGAGATATCCCCTGTTAGGTCTATTCTAGGATAGACCTTCAACTATGTCAAGTCTACCTCAACGCAGACCACCATGACTGGCTACAGAGTATCTATGGGCACCACGAGCACTTTGTACTCATGTCATTATGCGGTGAATTCATTAGGTTTGTCTCAACAAAACCACCCTTTCTCAAAGAGTTATGAGTTCATTAAGAGCTGTAGCTCAACCTCACATCCGGTGAATTCATTAAGTTTGTCTCAACAAAACCACCCTTTCTCAAAGAGTTATGAATTCATTAAGAGCTGTAGCTCAACCTTACAGGTACACACACTGTCGGAATGACCAACTAGTGTACTATTTTGTAACTCTTTTCATGGTTTCGTTTGACCACAGAAGTGGGATCCACCACGAATTCATTACCACTTGGACTTTAAGTCCTTCCAATGAGTCAACGACTAATCCTCATAATTATCCCTCAAGTAAGTTGATTCTCTTTCATCATTATTCTCAATACCACAGAGAAACTTTTGATGAAAATATATGGAGTTTATTACCCCCACAATGCAACACTTACAAATATTTTTGTCAAACGTATTTGATCTCTTACCCGGACTGATCTTTGGTGCCCAACTTTAGCTCCTTTGTAGACTGAGTTTTTCTGATTTGCTTTTCTGGAGCATTATAGAAGCTTCGCACCCTGCCTGATACATGCTCAACAGTTGAATATATTTCAACAAACTTGGTTATGTCAATTGATCACAATTACCCTTTAACTAGGAATTATAGGTATTTCAATATGACTCAACCAAGAGTTTAAATAATATATATACAAATGCTCATTGTTAGTAAGCCATAGAAATAATGTTGTCCACATGCTACATCAAGTTGAACATAATCACAAATTTCACATCATATTCTTATAAGAAATTAATCTCATACAAAAGGAATATGTTTGAGCTCATATTTATTCGGAATATCTCTCAACAATGAGACTTCAGAGTTGCCACTAGCACAATTTTTCCTTCCCTTAAGGAATTTAAAACTCATATAAAGCATTCATAGGGTGCAGATCAATATTGCAGTACTTCAACAACTTCTATTGCAAGGCTTTGATTGTATTAGCAACATATGAAAGTCAACCTCATTTCAGGTAAAGATCAAGTGGCACTCTAACTAGCCTGCATGATCAACACCCTACTTCTTAAAAACTCCCAGGTCGAGTGGTGAAACCGAAGTTTACTTAAAAACCATCTTCCTAGACAGAGTGTTCAAGAATGATGACTTTTCCATGTTCTCACTAAATTACAATTGAAGCCTATGATATATGCTCTTATTTTTATACAAATAATTTTAGTAAAAGGTTTGAGCAATATCTATGCACGAATTATTTCAATCAATGTCATTAGTATTCAAAATACTAAAGAAATAAGTACTACTAAGTAATCAAAATCTAGACAGCTCAACTAGAATTCATGTACTACGATAACCATACTTCATGCGAACCCTTAGAACTAGAGCAAACATAGTTACTCAAAATAACTATTTATTTAAAGAGACTCAATACTCATCTTGCTCTGTCAGATTGACTTTTGCTAGTTTTGCCCTTGTGATGGTAGCACTGGTGTGCTCGGTGTCCTTGCTTTCTGCACGTAAAACACCTTCCTTTAAACTTCTTTATTTTTCTACTCCTTTCGTTGTAGACGGTTCTGACACTTTGACTTTCAGTTCCATTGGCACCATACTTTTCTGACAGTGATTCCCAAATGACTTTTGCCGAATCTTGTTTGACATAGATATCGAACAAATCGTCATTCATTTGTGACAGCATGTATCCTCTGGCTGCCGCATTGTCATTTCTAAATTGAATCAGAGTTACACCCGGTTCTTGACCCGGAATGTAATCTATTTCAGGACTGCTTTCTCTCGATTCTTCACCCGGAGTGTAATCAGGTTCATGATTACATTTTGTAGCACCAAATGGAGAGAACACTGTTGGAGAAGGTTCAGGTGCAACTGAATATAGCACGTAAACCAACTTTAATTGTTCGAAAAGAATAAGCATTCTTTTAGCCCACCTACTGTAATTTTTCCCATCAAGCGCGGTAGTTTTTTATAGATCCGGTATGACAGAAGGTGCCATAATGTTAAAGGTTGACTGTTGCAGAATAACGCTTTTAACTGTTAGGGAAAATAGCAACGTCAACGCACGATCTGGAAGCCTTTTAAGAAGCACGGACAATACGGATGTATGGTAGAAAGAAAATCTGTGTCGTGTTATAATAACACTACCTTAAAAGCGTTATTTGCCCGGTAATGGTGCAGTTAGAACCTTGGCACGCTTTCAACAGGCTACACAGACCTACTACGAATAGCTTGCACTAGCAATCGCGTAGGCGAACCTCACTATTGCTTAGACGAAGGGAGGGAGAAGGATAATAGAATAAATGACTCGAATTCAAGGTGTGTTTTGAAACGATGTTGGGAGCTGCTATTTATAGTAAGCAGCCCCTCCATCCCTTCCACAAAAATGGAAAGGACATACACCGTCCACAAATAAGCGCAACATGCGCTGTTCATATGAAGTGAGCATGAGGCGCTATCCACTCATCCATTTCCACCTTTGAAATTTTCCAACATTGATATGCATCCATGTGTCAACAGCTTAGCTTAGGGCTTTAACTAGGCAATCAAAGTATTTGTATGATAATGCCTAAATAGCAATAAATTTGCATTTACCCTAAAGTATATTGTTGGTCATTGTAGATACAGTGCATGAGTGCAAGGATTATTATTACGTACGTTATAAAAAGCTCCATTTTCCTTTTGTTATTATTGGGGTGATGTGAACTTTTAGCATGTTTATCCCAATGTTGCTTTAGATTCGATCGGTGGGACACGTTACTATAATTTTGTTATGTGTTGTACTAGGAAACATGTAATTTGGTGTTCCAATTATTTATATATTTATTTCACGATTATCCTACTATTTCTATGTTTAGTTTTTTATGTATAATTTTTGTTGCATTTAGTAAATATTTTAAAAAATTATTTATACCACATTTATTAGTCCTAATAAAGTCTATGATAAAAACCGGCATAATGTGGCATATTCTCGATTGAGTTAATTCCATTTTTGTTTCTACATTTATAAGTGACATCTATTTTTAATCATTTTTTCATAACATTCTCTATTAGTCTTAGTATTATTGTGACATGACCATTTTTAGTTCTCTGTCAATACCTGCGTACATGACGTTAAATACGAGGGCATTTTGATCTTTTGTACAAAGTGGGTTGACCCGCTATATTTTATTTTAAATTTTTGTTATGAACCATTGTACTTATATTTTGATGATGTTAATATTGTATTAAGACTTTGTTGGGAGCATTTAAAGGAAAAGACTCTTGTCCTTTTCTAAGTTGTCCCACATTGGTTTGGTAACCTCTTCTTTCCTCCCTTATATACTCCAACACTTTAGAAAAAGCTTGAAGTGTTATGGAAAGGGAACAAGGGGAAACCCCGTTGCGGGCAAGCGCGCCGCCGTCGCTTGACCCCGCAGCGGGGTTAATGTTTTGCTCCCAGCCCTATTTTTGCGGATCAATTTTTTCCGCCTTATTTTTGTGGATCAACTTAGCACCTTGTCCGCACAACTGATTGCATGTGTGCCCAGAGTTGGTCCTCCCCCTCTTTTTTCGACCTTTTCTTATGGGTGGTGGGGGGTGGGCGGTTATATTCTTGGTATATAAACCGCATTCCCCTCCTCTCAAGAATACAGATGAATACACTACACAGCTAATACTCTGTGTTTCTATACATTGTGTTTCCTTGCCCTGAGCGTTGTAGGTTCAATCCTGCAGTTCTGTGCTACCTGTCAAGAGCATGCGATTCATTCCCTGGTAGTAAATGCTTTTAAGGCAATGTTTATAACATGACACAGAACCTTCCTATCAAATCAATCTATCCACATTAACAGTGCTCAAAGCACAACATTGCTGCCCTCCGACGCCATTCATACAGTGCAATTTGCACAACAATTAAAAGCATTTACGTATCAAACTCAGCAATGTCTCAGCAATCATACCCATCCTCTGATACAGCTCCTATTCAGCCACCCACAGGTGGTCTAAACTATAGGAGATGGGCTGCTAAAATTGTTATGCTTCTGGAGTTAAAGGACGTGGATTACGTCATTACTAAAGATCCTTCGAAGTTCACAAGTGTAGAGAAACACTCTCCACGCAGACTGCCTCAGATGCATCTACTGATCCTAAGTCCGCAGCTGCATCCAAGGATCCGAAGTCTTCATCTGCGCAGACTTCATCAGCTTCTGGGGGCAATTCGGATGAAGTATGAAAAAGACAACAAAAGAGCTCGTTCAATCATTCTCCAACACGTTTCAGACCCGTTATTTGACATGTTTTCGGTGCACAAGTCAGCAAAGGTAATCTGGGATTTAATGATTTTAAAATACAATGCTGACGATGCAGGAAGACGCAAATACGCTGTGGGTCGGTGGTTACACTTCAAGATGCTAGATTCCAAACCAATAATTGAGCAGGTGCACGATTTTGAGAACCTAGTTGTTGACATGAAGGCAAAAGGTGGCATGGTGAATGATGTTGTCCTGTGTGATTCCTTGATTGACAAACTGCCAGACTCGTGGGTGGACTTCAAAAATAAAATAAAACATGACCGATGCAATTACACACTGCAACAACTGATCAACAGCGTGAACATCGAAGAAGAAAATCGGCTGGTTCACAGGTCTGTTATTCTTACTGACAATGTTAAAGCCAATGTTGTTGAAACTAACACTGGTTTTGACAAGGCAAAAGCTGGTGACAGTAGTAGTAGAAACCAAAAGAATAATTATAAAAATAACAACAACAACCGTGTCAAAAGTGGGAAAATTCAGAAAAAGGGAAAGGTAATGGTGAGTGCTTCATTTGCGGGAAACGAAGCCACTGTATTGCCCAGTGTTATCACCGCAAAGGGGCTACAAGTCAGAATGGCCAAAAGCCAAACAATGAAAGGCCTAAAAACCAAGCTAACCTTCTGGAAAACACGGAGAATTCTGACATAGTAGTAGTAGTAGTAGTGATAACCGAGGCCAATATGGTTGGAGATCCAGACGAGTGGGTTGTGGACACAGGAGCTTCACGACACTTCTGCTACAACAAGGATCTCTTCGAAGTATTCGAGTCCATCACTGGTGGAGAACAAGTGTTCATGGGAAATTCAAGCGTCTCCGAGGTAAGTGGTAGAGGAAAAATAGAATTACTGCTTTGTTCTGGAAAACATTTATTGATGCAAAATGTGTTATATGTCCTTTTCCTTCGTAGAAACTTAATTTCCGGAGGCCTGCTAAATAAGGCTGGAATTAAGATGGTTTTTGAGTCGACCCACTAGTTATGACTCGTTGTGGGAAATTCCTTGGAAAGGGATATCTGCGTGGAAGTCTTTTTGTGCTAGATGTTAGTGTAGTTAAAAATCCTTCTGATGTAGTTGGTCCTTCAAATGGGTCTGGACCGAACAATGATAAGAATAATGCTTCCTCTTCTTTTTATATTACTGTTTCAATTAATATTTGGCATGGTAGGTTATGACATGTTGGTACAAAATGTTTATATAGACTGAAAAGCATGAATATGTTGCCAAATTTGTCCAATGATACTTGTGAACAATGTGAAACATGCGCCGAAGCAAAATTTACCAAAACATCCTTTTTCAGCTGTAAAACATCACACTTCATCTTTGCTTGAATTAATTCACACCGATTTAGCATATTTTAAGACCACTGAAAGTAGAGGTGACAAACGTTATTATATCACGTTTATTGATGATTTCTCCCATTTTTCAAAAATTTAATTATTGAGAACAAAGAGTGAAGCCGAACAATAATTTACGGTTTTTAAAACTGAAGTAGAAAATCAGTTAGATAAAAGGCTTCGATCCGATAGAGGAGGAGAATATGAAACAAACTTTCTTAAAAGTCTCTGTGATTCTTCTAGCATTATCCATGAATTGACAGCACCCTACACTCCACAACAAAATGGCATAGCTGAGAGGAAAAATAGAACCCTCAAAGAAATGATTAATACTATGCTAATAAGTTCAGGTGCTTCAGACTCATTGTGGGGGGAAGCTGTTTTAACAGCAAGCCACATCTTAAATAGAGTCCCACATAAAGGGTTCGAAAAAACCCCCTATGAGTTGTGGAAAGGGCATGCTCCTAATCTTAAATACTTTAAAGTATGGGGGTGCTTGGCAAAGGTGGGACTACATCCTTCAAAAGGCCCAACTTGGGACCCAAAACCTTAGATGCCATTTTTGTTGGGTATGTTGAAAATAGTGCTGGGTATATGTTTATGTGTTTAGAAAATCGTATGTGAATCCAGAGATGTTGTTTTCTTTGAACACATATTTCCGTTGAAGGATTCTACTGACCTATATGCTAATAGACTTCAACAAAACTCTCATGTTAATTTTCCTAGCTTCCCAAATAATTTAGAAGAACCTAGAATGAGTAAAAGGCCTTGAATTGAGAAAAATTTTGGTTCTGATTTTATAACTTATGTGACAGAATTGAAAGATTTGAATGAACTTTGTGATCAATTCATATGTCAACTAGATTTAGAAGAAGAACCGAGAACCTTTGAAGAAGCTATGTGCTTAGTAGACTCTTCTCTGTGGAGAGAAGCAGTTAAAGTGAGTTAGACTCTATACAGTCTAATCATACATGGGAGTTAGTAAATCTACCCAAAGGTTGCAAACCCATAGGCTGTAAATGGATCTTCAAAAGGAAATTGAGACCAGATGGCTCAATTGAAAGATTCAAAGCTAGATTTGTAGCCAAGGGCTACACATAGAAATTCGGGTGAAGATTATTTCTATACATACTCACTAGTAACAAAAATAGCAACCATTTGTGCTCTATTTGCTTTGGCATCCTTGCACAGGTTGACAGTACACCAAATGGATGTGAAGACAACCTTCCCCAATGGTGAACTAGAAGAAGAAATCTACATGGAACAACCTCCCGGATGTATTGATCCGGGTCAAGAAAGAAAGGTATGCAGATTCAAAAGATCTCTATATGGCTTGAAACAAGCCCCTAAGTAGTGGTATGAAAATTTTCATAAAACCTTATTATAGCTGGGTTATTCCACTAACTACTCAGATGCCTGCTTATACACGAAAGAGATAGAGTTTAGCATTGTAATTATCTGTCTCTATGTAGATGACATGTTAATCTTCAGCTCTAACATTAGAGCTATAAATGAGACCAAAAGAACTCTATATGACAAGTTTGATATAAAAGATCTCGGGGAAGCCGATGTGATACTTGGGATAAAAGTTACAAAGACTATGGGAGGTTATCTTTTATCTCAAAGTCACTACACGGAGAAATTTCTAAAGAAGTTCGAGAGTTATGATGTAACTCCGGCAAAAACCCCTTATGACCCGAGTGTCAAATTGAGAAAGAACATAGAGGCAAGTGTGTCTCAAGAAGAATATGCAAAGATAATAGGGAGTCTAATGTTCTTAATGAACTATACTAGACCAGATCATGCATTTGCTATGAACAAACTCCGCTATACTCACAACCCTAATACCCCGCATTGGGATGCGCTGATTGACAATTTTAATTAATATGTCCTCGCAAGTGCACGAATCAGTTGTTGTGATAGTGTGCAATAGCAAGGGTCGAACCCACAAGGAATTGTACAATGCAATTTATAACTTGAGAAGAGTGGGAAGAGAGACTAACATAAAGTTTTAATTGCAGTAAATTAACAAAAACTGGATGATTTAAGGTACTAAGATCAAATGCCAAAGGTAAAGATCAATCAAACTCAGGATGATAAACAATAAAATTAAACCAGAAATCAGAATAACAAATAGATTAAACTAAACCGCAATCAACATGGATTAAACTAAATGAAACCGCAGGCAGAAATAAAAGCAAGAAAATAATTGAATAACTACGAAACACGACAATAGCAGGGAATAAAGACTAGAAAACAGAATTGACAATTAAAATAGAAAAGTCTAAGAACATGAATCAATTACCATTACAGTAAAGGAATCGCGATTCATAAATAATTGAGCATTTCGTAACATAAAACATGATGAATTGAAAACTACTGCATAGTTTTTATGACAATTTGTTCACATTCCTAACAAATTTAAACTAGCAGACTAGGTGCATCAAAGGATTAACATTCTTCAGTTCACACGATTCCAATACACATGATGAATTTTAATACAATTAAAGAATAAAGAGAAAGGAATTGTTTCTGTAAATGTTTGACCGCCGGAAACAGAGCTGCCCAGAAACGGCCAGAAATTGATATTGAGCTGCCGATCAAAACTCTTCGTTCACCGCCTCTGGAATTGGCCCGGAGTGAAAAACTGATGAAGAAGATGAACCTTGGCCTTCTTTTATATTGTTCTGGTCCAACCATTTTTCCTCAAGTTCCGCGCTGCCATGGCTGATTAAAGCTCTGCAATTCTGCGATCTTCTTTCTCGCTCCGTTATTGACTGGCTCCGAATTTTCATTTGCCGCATATAATTAAAGGCTTTGACTGAAGAATTAATTATTTTTTAGTTAAATAAAATACATTAGAGAGCATTTATGATTAGTCTATGTTTATTAAAACTCCTGCTGACCTTATACTACTACAACTACTACTATTATTATTATTATTATCATTATTATTATTAAATATTAAGATTAAATTATTGGGCTCACAAATTTTAATAACAAACTTAATTTAATTACAAAACCAACCCAAAATTAAACAATATTAATAAAAATTATTTATAGCAATAATAAATAAAAATAGATAAAAATAATGTTTATCAAATTTCCCCACACTTATTTATTTGCTTGTCCTCAAGCAAATGCATTATTAACCCGAAAAGAAATTAAAATAAAATCAAGTATTAGATCAAGTTTTACCCAAATAGCCTTTCAAATTTATTGCTAACAATGCAAAATTAATGTCAACCCAAAGAATGCATAAAACAATTAGATATATATATATATATATATATATATATATATATATATATATATATATATATATATATATTTCATAATATTAAGCTATAAAAATAAAGAAATGTGTGCAAGTGTGCTAATACTCCTTATATGAACTATACACAAACTCAATAGAAAAATATGAAAATTTCACCAAATTCAACCTAAACCAAATTCAGAAATATTCTATCACAGTGCAGGTGCAAAACATGAAGGAAATAAGGATCAAGGCATTTATTAAAATTGAAATGCAATTGCTCGCCTCTTCCAAAGTTCACTCATTATTTTTCTATTTTGACTTTTTTCTAAAGAGAACTTCCCCAAAAACCTCGCTATTTTATGCCAGACTCGTTTGGGTTTTCAATTTTGTGTGTACTCATAAACCAGACCACGACACTTATTTATTTATGGTACATGTGTGTGTGGGTGGCTGATCAAGCGGAGTAGAATCTCTGAGATTAAAGCAAATAAAATAAAATGAATAAATAAATAAAACACTCTCATTTATTTTAAAATATATTTTTTAGATCTTTTTTTTTTTAAAGATTTTTCACCTCACTTATGCCAGAAAGATGATCCTTGAACCAACACACTACACCACAATTTGTAGCACTCAAAAATTGTTTAGGAATTTGAAAAAGGTAATATAAAGTGAAAGATACATATAAACTACTAAAGAAGTTGTATAGAACACATTCTATTTATTTTTTTGTTTTTTGATTTTTTTGTTTTTTTTTTGACAAAGTTATTCAAAATATAAAGAAATGAACAACTAGTCACATGCATATACACACTAAGAGCTGACAAAAACCTGCATTAATTTTATCGCCGAATATTTAAAAGACTTATGGATAATGCTCAAACTAATGCTAGAATTTTAAAATAAAAAGATTTAAGAAAATGAACATAAGAAAATTAAAAATTTTGAAAATTTTCAATTTTTTGTAATTTTCAGGCCAACTCCCTTCCCCACACTTATTTTCAACATTGTCCCCAATGTTGTGAGATGAAAGAAAATAAGACAAAGAAAGGCATCCTTTATTAGATTTTTCTTTTGTGAAATTCTCAGTTGGCCCTTCAATTTTTAAATGGCAAGAAAATGATTTATGATCAACGCTATTCAAAAGATTCTCCTTTTGGAGTTTATCGAACTCCTTTTGAAAAAAAATGCAGTATTAAGAAATGGAGAAAAATAAATAAAGGAATATGGAAAGCAAAAACTAGTATAAAATAAAAACTTAACTTATATGCAAAATGATTGAAACTTATGGGCTAAAGGAATGAGTTACGGAGAAAATATCAAATACCAGAATCAATTCAAATGCAAATTAATTAGAATTCAGAAAGCGAAATAAATGAATTAACAAAAGCCAAAATAACAAATGGACAATCAAATAAAGCAGATAGAAAACAAGAACAAATATAAAGCAGCGTTTGGAATTAAAAATTAACAACTATTTAAAAAAACGAAATCAAATTGCACAGTAAACAGTTCCCCGGCAACGGCGCCAAAAATTGATGGACAATTTTAATTAATATGTCCTCGCAAGTGCACGGATCAGTTGTAGTGATAGTGTGCAATAGCAAGGATCGAACCCACAGGGAATTGTACAATGCAATTTAATAACTTGAGAAGAGTGGGAAGATAGACTAACATAAAATTTTAATTGCAGTAAATTAACAAAAACTGGATGATTTAAGGTACTAGGATCAAATGCCAAAGGTAAAGATCAATCAAACTCAGGAAGATAAACAATAAAATTAAACCAGAAAGCGGAATAACAAATATATTAAACAAAAATTATTTATAGCAATAATAAATAAAACTAGATAAAAATTAATCAGTTATTACAAATTAACTATAAAAAGATTATTCGAAATAACAATAAAAATAATGTTTATCATGCGCTAAGAAGGGTACTTCGATACCTCATAGGCACAATAGATAGGGGTCTTAGCTATACAGGACACCCAGCCGTGCTTGAAGGGTTTTGCGATGCAAATTGGGTAAATGATAATGAGGATGTAAGCTCAACTAGTGGATATGTCTTCACTGTGTGTGGAGCAGCTATATCCTGGAAGTCAACGAAACAATCATGCATTGCCAGATCGACTATGGAAGTAGAGTTCATAGCGCTAGATCTGGCAAGTCAGGAGGCCGAATGGTTAAGAAGTCTTCTGGCAGACGTGCGGTTGTGGGGTGCCCAGCACCTGCGACTCCCATACATTGTGATTTACAAACTGCCATCTGTGTTGCGCAAAATAGTGTCTACAATGGAAAACGAAGACACATAAGAGTCAAACATGAGTCTATACGACAGTTGATATTAAATGGAGTGATCACAATGGAGTTTATGAGATCTGAAAGGAATATTGCGGATCCTTTTACCTCAAAGGGCCTAAATAGGAAGGCTATCCTTGATACATCAAGGGAAATGGGTCTAGAACCCAATGAGGTAAGAAATTCGTGATGAAAACCACGTCAGTGGGCAAATGAAGTCAAGGAAAGACTCACAAAAGACTGTACAAACAGTACACGCTCTATAGCCTGCTTGGGTGATCTACGCTGAGGTAGACTCGACAGGGTTAAAGGTCTACACTAAGGTAGACCAAACAGGGAAGAATTCAAGGTCAACAGTATGACTACACAGAATGTGTGATCGCTAGATCTACTTAGTGCCTTTAAGTTCAAAATTCATCTAACTGGTGAGTTCAAGATTTAATTCACTCTCGGTTAGCGAATTACTTAATGTCACTACATGACAGTTCATGTATTACACACTGGCTTGAAAAATTAGCTCTTCTGCGTCCTCAGGCATTACTAGATCCAGCCTTGTCCCTTTAAATGTGTGGGGGATTGTTGGGAGCATTTAAAGGAAAAGGCTCTTTGTAACACCCCAGATTTTCGAAACTTTTAAAACTTATATAATAAAGGTAATTTCTCATTAAATCCCAAAACAGAGCATTACTAAACATAAGTGTTCGGGGTTCTATGCCACATCTGAGCTGGAGAACTCAGATGCACAGGCTATACTAACTAAACATCCTCAAAGCAATGTCAATACATCATCATGGCACGCGGGCCGAAAGGAAAACTAACTAATCTACGCTTCGGATCTCCAGCGCGCTCCGGGGTCTGCTCATCTGTGCCTGAAAGCCAAATATATCTGTTCAGCGAATGATGCTGGTAACCCACTCTAACGCGTTAAAATACAATATAGGTAAGTATATATATATAGATATAGTAAAACCATTTTGAAGCAGGAAGATATATACTTAGGAGACTCTAGCTTTAAAACCAGGATTAGACTCAACAGATAGGGATAAACACATTCAACAATGATAATCAATTATATAGAGATAACATCATAAAAACACGTATCTAAGGTCACGGTTCACTTTCAAATTATTCACATCATCATTCAATCAATATCCTTGTCACGTAAGCACACTTTGGTGGCGCCACGGGACCAATCGCATGCCCCAAACATGAGGGTTAGTGCATATAGCATTAACACGGCCCCGCAGCACCCTACCTCATACCGCAGCATGAAGGAATTGACCGCAGCCAATTGTATAGACCATAGATAGTTTCAACGGCGGATCACAGCCCTACACACCGCTGACGCGCTCAGTCGGTGGACTGTGATCCTCTTTTGGGGACTGCGACCCTACACACCACTTGACGAGCTCAGTCGGTGGGTCGTCGTAGCTGATCAAAGCCCTACACACCGCCTGAGGGACTCATTCGATGGGTAATGATCTTTGGGGACTGCGACCCTACACACCGCTGGCACATACACTCGGTGGATCGCAGCCGACCATATATAGCCCTACACACCGCCTGATAACTCATTCGGTGGACTATGGGGCTAGTGGCCCTACACACCGTCTGGCGCGTCCAGTCGGTGGACCATAGCACATGAGGCCCATGTGGACCGCAGCCCTAGAAGTGAGTCACTGACCGCAGCCAGGAGAATGAACCGTAGCTCATGAGTAACCAGTTTGACCGCAGCCAAGATAACGAACCGCAGCTCGTGTATAACTAATTTGATCGCAACCAAATTGGGGTATCATGCACACATATCACATAGTAAACACATATTAGCACATTGGGAAGGGGGAAAGCGTATAAATAAACTTATGCGTGATGATCCACATACTAAGAATAGTCCTAAGGGGTTCATACATCTTCCTCCAAGGCCAACGAGTTACCGATTCAACTAGCATCCAATATACGAGACTCTTTTATCCAACGAATGGTACCCGAAACATCAACTAGACTCATGCACAACAAACGGAGTCCGTTGGGACACCACGGGGGTTGGGGAACATCAAACGGGGAAGTCGAAGTCCCATGGTGGGAAAATTCCAGCGGGTGGCCGGCGGGTGGAGGGCCATCCGCCGGCGATAGACCTTCGGGCAGCGGGTGCCCGTCGGGCAATCGTCTGCCCGCTGCCGGTGGTGTTACTTTGGGCAGCGGGTAGGTGGCTGTAACACCCCGTGTTACGACCCCTAAAACCAATTAATTATGTAACCAATGGCCCAAGAGAAAGAATAAATTACAATAATTAATTAGGGAAAAAGGCCCTCCATAGTCCGTGGGCCCTCATCTCTAAACCCAACCCTTAGTCCTAAAAGGATTAGATCCTAAATAAGACCCTTAGATATATAAATAGGGAACCTAGAATGCACCTAGAATCCCCACCACAATAATCTCTCACCACCCAAAGGATTCCAAGAATTCCCTTAGAAGAAATCAAGAAAGCTTAAAGAAAGACCATTCATAGCCAAGGAATTAATTAAGGCTAAGAGGTAACCCATGTCTCAACAAAACCTATTTTCATAGCTATGTTTCCCCTCTTAGGATTTCCGCCATGTTCTTGTGAGATTGATGATTCGTTATAATGATCTTGATAATTGGTTTTATGATTCCGTGGGTGATCTTGATGTTCTTGAGAAGTTCTTGATGATTAAAAGGTGTTCTTGATGATTATATGATGTTCTTGATGCTTATGTGTTATTTCCTACCGATCTTGATATTAAAAGATGAATCGTGTGCTTGTTGATTTAAAAAGTAATTAAGAACCCTAGGTTATATCGTGAGATTTGTGTGGTATTATTCTTGGTGTATTGGGCGGGAATTCGCATGATTGGGTGTTGTTATATTTAGAAAAGCATGTTAGGATATGTGTCGTATGTTTCTTGATTTCGATCCGTTAATTGTCTACGTGTTGTTGTCAATTGCGTTGAAAGTGTCTAAGCATGGCTTCGGGTTCCACAAAGGTTTCCGGGGCGGTATTGATGAAAAAGAGTCAGTGGGGGGTAGGTGGGGGTAGGGGACCCGCCACCTACCCGCGGCCAAAAAGGGCAGCTCCGGCAGCGGGCAGCCGGCGGGTGGGCAGCTGCCCGCCGGGCACCCGTTTCCCGGAACAGTAACGCCAGCGGGCAGCCGGCGGGTGAACCCTCACCCACCGGCTACCCGCTGGAAAGTATCCCAACCCGGGATTCCGGCTTCCCCGTTTGATGTTCCCCCGACCCCCGTGGCATCCCAACGGACCCCTCCTATCGTGCCTATGTCTAGTTTGATGTTCGGATACCGTTCGTAGGTCGAATGAGTCTTGTATATTGCATACTAGTTGAATTGGTATCCCGTTGACCTAGGTATAAGAAGTATGAACCCCTTAGGAGTATTCTTAGTTGTGGATGACCACGCATAGATTTCGTTATGCGTTTCCCCTTCCCAATGTGTTAATGTGGGTTGCATGTGCTTGCTATGTGTTATGTGTGCATGTTACCCCGATTTGGTTGAGATCAATCGGGCTATACGGGCAGTCGGATGGGTTGAGAACCATACCGGCTGTTAACCAGGCTGGTAGAGACCGGTCAGGTATATAAATATTATATAGGACTGAGGTCCACTATACGGGCAGTTGAATGGGTTGAGAACCATCCCAACTGTTAACCAGGCTGGTAGAGACCGGTCAGGTATATAAATATTATATAGGACAGAGGTCCACTATACGGGCAGTTGAATAGGTTGAGAACCATCCCAACTGTTAACCAGGCTGGTAGAGACCGGTCAGGTATATAAATATTATATAGGACAAACGTCCACTACACGGGCAGTTGAATGGGTTGAGAACCATCCCAACTGTTAACCAGGCTGGTAAAGACCGGTCAGGTATATAAATATTATATAGAGCTGCGGTTCATCGGTCGGTTGCGATCGACCCCTCCGTGCTGTGAGAAGGGGCAGGGTGCTGCGGGGCCGTGTCAGAGCTATATGCGCTGACCGTCATGAATGGGCATGCGATTGGTCCTGTGGCGCCAACAAAGTGCGCTATATGATGAGATGAGAAGGATTGATGATATGACTGTTATGGAAACGTGACCATAGGGCTCTTGCTAGTAATGCTTAATTGTGATTATTGGTTGTGCTTATCTATAACTGTTTCCTATGTGAGAATTGTATATGCTTGATTATGATTGTTGATTGGGTGTACCCCTATTTGTCGAGTCGGTTCCCTTATTTGAAAGCTAGAGTCTCTTAGGATATATCTTCATGCTTCGAAATGGCTTTTCGTATATCTATGTATATATCTATATGTATTGTATTTCAACGCGTTGGAGTGGGTTACCAGCATCTCTCGCTGAACAGATATATTTGGCTTTCAGGCACGGAAGAATAAGTCACGGGAGCGCGCTAGAACTTGGAGCTTAGAATTAGATAGTTTCCCTTTCGGCCTGCGTGCCATGTTATGCATTTGCTTTATCAAGGATATTAGTTAGTTGGCCTGTGCACCTGAGTTCTCTAGCTCAGGTGTGGCATAGCACCCCGTACTCTTTATGTTACATTTCTAGGAATTAATGAGATTTCACCCTTATTTTGTAAGTTTTAAGTGTCTTGAAAATCTGGGGTGTTACAGCGGCGGGTTCCCCTACCCCCACTTAACCCCTACTGACTCTTTTCCAAAATATACGTCCCGGGATCCTCTGTGGAACCCGAAACCATGCTTAGACACTTTTAAACGCAATTGATGACACCACGTAGACAATTAACGGATCAAAAGCAAGAATCACATAAAACACATCCTATCATGACTTCTAAACACAATCAACACCCGAACATGCGAATTCCCACCCAAATACACCAAGAATATCACAATACGAATTTCACGATTCAACCTAGGGCTCTAATCATATTTAAATCATAAAGATCATAGTTCATCTTTAATATCAAGAAACATCAAGATTTATCAAGTATATCACACAATCATAAAGATCCTCTTATCATCATCAAGATCATCAAGATCACACATAAAATCATTTCATCATTCATCAAGATCATATCATAATTATCATAGAAGATTTCATCAAGACACAAGCATATGGAGGGAGCCAAAGAAGAAGATTATAGCTAAGAAAATAGGTTTTGTTGAGACATGGGTTAGCTCTTAACCTTAATTAAATTTTCCTTGGCTATGAAGGGTCTTTCTTTAAGATCTCTTCTTTCTTGATTTCTCCTATGGGAATTCTTGGAAATTCTTGTGTGGTGAAAGTTATTGTGGTGTCGGTTCTAGGTGCCTCCTATCCCCCTATTTATATATCTAAGAGTCCTAATTAGGGTCTAAATGGTATGGGCTTGCTAATTCTATTCCTTACAGGACTAAGGGGTTGGTTTAAGGGATAAGGGTCCATGGACTATGGTGGACCCCTTTTTAGTTAATTAATGGATTTTAATTCTCTTTTTAGGGTAGGTAATTAAATGATTAGTTTGGGTTAGAGGTCGTAACACTGGGTTTTACACTCTCCCCCCCTTACAAGAGGCTTCGTCCCCGAAGCCGGTGCGTGGATCCATTCTTTCACCTCTGGACATCACGTATTTTGGCCTCCTAGTTAGGAAGTGTGGCTCCACGTGTTGTCTTTGCTGGGGTAGACTGGATTTCTGGTGAGGTGGTGATTGGGAAGTTCGGGTCTACCTTGGTTTCTTGCTCCTGAGCTGGATGCCCCCCGAGTGCCCAATATGGTCTCGATTGCTGCCACCCACTGGTCTAGCGCGCGTGTTGCGTGGATTAGGGATGAGAATCCTTCATCCATGATTTGGTTTTGTCGGGTAAGCTGTGCGAGGATGCACTCATTGATGGATTCTTCGTTTCGGCCCTCCGGGTTTCCTCTTTCTCGTGCGGGTGCAGGTGGGTTAGGTTTGTCGTCCTCTTCCTGTTCTTCATTTTCTTCCAGTCCCCCACATTCTTGCATTGCTCGTTTTAGCTTTTTGTTGGAGATATCTAGCTGGTCAACCAATTCCCTTCGTTCATCTTCGGGTTTAAGGCAAACCTCCTCGAGTGTGACGTATTGTCCCCCTCCGGTGTAGTAAATATTATTGCGGCGGAGGTTCTGGGCATTAAAAAATCATACCGCTCACGGGTTTGATCTCCGTGTGGCTCAAGTCCACCCCCTTTTTCTCCATGATCCAACTTAGGATCATCGCGTAAGGTAGACTAAGCCGGTTGCTAGTCTTGCAGAACTCCATATGCTTCAACATAAGGGCCGGTAGGTTGAACTTGATTTTGTGCTTTAGGAAGTAGGCAAAGGTGCACTCTAGGCTGCCCACATCTTTGCTTTTGTTGTTTGTGGGCAACAGGCTGTCAGTTACAATCATGACCAGTATCTTTTGTTCAGCGGTTAGCCACTTCCTGTTTGGCTAGGTGGCCGAGGTGAAGCCTTCTTTCCTTCCGAGTAGGTACCCGAGGTAATTCTCATACCCCGTGTCTTGGGTACCGATCCACCCTTTCCGGTCGTAGTCTGACACACCCGTGGTGGTCAGCCTCAAGAGTTTGGCCAAGTGGCCTTCGGAGAATATGATCCCCTTGCCTCGGGCTTTAGCGGTGATTTCCACTTTATCACCCTGCTTGACGGCTACCAAATGGTGATAGAACTCCTTCACCAATTCGGGGTATGTATCCCCTTTTGATGGTGAGATACGTATCCAAGAGTCCTTGAAACTTAAGCATATCAACCAACTCCAGAGAGAATTGGTCGGGTTCGAGGGCTTTACCTCCGATTACCGTGTAATCGGCGTCGTTCCATTCCGGGGTTCGGATGCCAACAGGATTTTTTGGCATTGCGAGGTCTCCTTAGGTGGTGGTGTTTCTTCCCTTGGTGATGATATTTTCCGGTGAGTTTCCGGCGAGACTCCGGCGAAATTCTGACGGGGTTCCGGCGGCGAGGCGGCAGCACGGCTCGACTTTGGCGGGGGTTCGGGATCGACGGCGAGGGAGTGGCTAGCCTGGGCGGAGCAGGGGGCCGTGTTGGCAGCGGGAGTTGGCCCGGTGTGCGACGGTGGAGGCGGGCGTCGGTTGTGGTGGTTCGGTCGCGGTGGTGCTGCGTGGGTGGTCGGCGAGCAGTGTGATGGCGGCGACGGGAGTGGGGCAGTCGGTAGCCGGGTGGTTGACGGTGGAAAGGCGGTAGGCCGGGGGATGTGTGTCGGGGGTGGTGCCGGCGGTGTTTGGAGGAGAGGGAGAGAGAGAGGAGGTGTGTGGGAGGAGGAAGAAGAAGGGTTTTTGATTTGGGGGTTTTGTGGGTTTTAGAAATTTAGAGGGGTTTAAGAAGGGAGTGTTCCCTTAAGGTTTCAAGAAACACTCATAGTCTAGTGGTTAAGAATTTGGTTTTATAAGTGGGAGGTTTAGGGTTTAATCATTGTTGATGACATTAGTCTTTTTGTTGTGCATCCCCTTTGGCTCTTTCCTTCTTTTGTCTTCTAGTGGTAGAAGATTTGACCGGTCTTTGTCGTTGTTGCTGGGAGTTTTTCTTTGAAGTAGTCTAGTCTTTTTCTTTATGCCAAGTTATTTCGATTTTGTTTCTTTATAATAATTCCGAAGTAGCTAATCTAAACAAGTAATTTTACTATAAGTGTGGTTACAGGGAATTTACTAGTTATCCTAAACAGAACTCGTCTCTTGGTTTTCTTCTGATTGGTTTGCGGGGTCTTCGTCTCCTGGGGCCATGTTTCCTTTGTCGAGGTTGCCCTCGTCCTCGAGTTCAGCTTGTGTGCGGCTTATGACGAACACCTTTCCGGGGGCATCGTGATTCCCTTGATTGTTTGTGCCTCCGTGTTGGCCCATGATTGTAGGGCGCGAGTTCGAGGGTTGAGTGCACTGGAAGGACTTGTGTCCTTCTCCTCTGCAGTTAAAGCATCGCCAAGGGTTTCCCATGCAGTCTTTGCCTCTATGGTCTTTGTTGCATCTTTGGCAAGGGAAGCTTCTTGTATTAGCTTCGTTGTTTCCTAGGGGTGGCCTCTGGCCAGCTGGATTGCTTGGCCTTGTGTTAGCGTCGTTTCTCGTTCTTTTCGTAGGTGGTGCTCCACCTCCTGTGTTCCTTTTTCGAATCTGTTCCTGAACCCCTCGTTGTAGTAATTGTATTCGACAGAGATAGGCGGCACTGGAGTAAACCTCGTTGAGGGTCCGGGATCCGCTTACTACTAGTGCTTTTCAGGCTTCGAAGTTGAGGCCTGATATAAACCTTTCTATTTTGGTTGCCTCTGTGGGGACTAGTTCTGGTGCGAAGCGTGCCAGTTCGAGGAACCGTTTATGGTATTCCATGACGGTAGTCGTTCCTTGTTTTAGGTGGAGGAATTCTTCGTGCATGGATGCTCTTACGTGTGCTGGATAGAATCGTTCTCGTAGTCGTGTTTTTAGGTTTTCCCAGTTGAAACCTGGTTCCTGTCTGTAAGTGGGTCCCTCGTGGATCCACCAAAAGTCTGTCTCGTGTCCGAAGAAGAATGAGGTTATTTCTACCCGACGTTCTTCTGGGCATTCTACCAATCCCAGAATCTTTTCGAAGATCCGAATCCATTCCTCAAGGATTGTGGGATCCTCTTCTCCCGAGAAAGTGGGTGGTCGATGATTTGAAACTTGTCGGGCGATTTCTGAGTTTGTGTTTGGTGGTGGTGGTGGTCTGTTGTTGCGGAGAGCTACGTCGCTCAGTGCTTGGGCGACTTGGGTTAGGTGCTATAGAGTTTGAGCCAAGGGATCGTGTTTGGCGGGTTCCGGAGTCCTTGATTGTCTTCTGTTTGGTGCCATGCTGCTGATCGACTGAGCCAATGTTTATAGTAATGTAGAGTTAGAGTGTTGCACCCTTACCTTGATGTGATAAGCAAAGGGGGGAGTTCTTTAAATTAAGTGTGAATTAGGGTGAGGGGAAGATTAGGGGCTCACAATCTCACCGCGCGTCCTAAGATTCCTCAATCATATGTTCTTGAACACCTAGAGTTTAAGCCTAATGTCTTAAAGTCTTATCCTAAAGGCATTGTCTTAGGGTCGAACTTAGGCTCTGATACCATCTGTAACACCCCAGATTTTCGAAACTTTTAAAACTTATATAATAAAGGTAATTTCTCAATAAATCCCAAAACAGAGTATTACTAAACATAAGTGTTCGGGGTGCTATGCCACATCTGAGCTGGAGAACTCAGATGCACAGGCTATACTAACTAAATATCCTCAAAGCAATGTCAATACATCATCATGGCATGCAGGCCGAAAGGAAAACTAACTAATCTACGCTTCGGATCTCTAGCGCGCTCCGGGGTCTACTCATCTGTGCCTGAAAGCCAAATATATATGTTCAGCGAATGATGCTGGTAACCCACTCTAACGCGTTAAAATACAATATAGGTAAGTATATATATATAGAAATAGTAAAACCATTTTTAAGCAGGAAGATATATACCTAGGAGACTCTAGCTTTAAAACCAGGATTAGACTCGACAGATAGGGATAAACGCATTCAACAATGATAATCAATTATATAGAGATAACATCATAAAAACACGTATCTAAGGTCACGGTTCACTTTCAAATTATTCACATCATCATTCAATCAATATCCTTGTCACGCAAGCACACTTTAGTGGCGCCACGGGACCAATCGCATGCCCCAAACATAAGGGTTAGTGCATATATCATTAACACGGCCCCGCAGCACCCTACCTCATACCGCAGCATGAAGGAATTGACCGCAGCCAATTGTATAGACCATAGATAGTTTCAACGGCGGATCACAGCCCTACACACCGCTGACGCGCTCAGTCGGTGGACTGTGATCCTCTTTTGGGGACTGCGACCCTACACACCGCTTGACGAGCTCAGTCGGTAGGTCGTAGCTGATCAAAGCCCTACACACCGCCTGAGGGACTCATTCGGTGGGCAATGATCTTTGGGGACTACGACCATACACACCGGTGGATCGCAGCCAACCATATATACCCCTACACACCGCCTGATAACTCATTCGGTGGACTATGGCCTTCTTTGGGCTAGTGGCCCTACACACCGCCTGGCGCGTCCAGTCGGTGGACCATACCACACGAGGCCCATGTGGACCGCAACCTAGAAGTGAGTCACTGGCCGCAGCCAGGAGAATGAACCGCAGCTCATGAGTAACCAGTTTGACCGCAGCCAAGATAACAAACCGCAGCTCGTGTATAACCAATTTGATCGCAACCAAATTGGGGTATCATGCACACATAACACATAGTAAACACATATTAGCACATTGGGAAGGGGTTAAGCGTATAAATAAACTTATGCGTGATTATCCACATACTAAGAATAGTCCTAAGGGGTTCATACATCTTCCTCCTAGGCCAACGGGTTACCGATTCAACTAGAATGCAATATACGAGACTCTTTTATCCTACGAACGGTACCCAAAACATCAATTAGACTCATGCACTACAAACGGAGTCCGTTGGGACACCACAGGGGTTGGGGAACATCAAACGGGGAAGCTGAAGTCCCAAGGTGGGAAAATTCCAGCAGGTGGCCGGCGGGTGGAGGGCCACCCGCCGGCGATAGACCTTCGGGCAGCGGGTGCTCGGCGGGCAGTCGTCTGCCCGCCGGCTGCCCGCTGCCGGTGGTGTTACTTCGGGCAGCGGGTAGGTGGCGGGTTCCCCTACCCCCAACTGACTATTTTCCAAAATATACGTCCGGGGATCCTCCGTGGAACCTGAAACCATGCTTAAACAATTAACGGATCAAAAGCAAGATTCACATAGAACACATCCTATCATGACTTCTAAACATAATCAACACCCGAACATGCGAATTCCCACCCAAATACACCAAGAATATCACAATACGAATTTCACGATTCAACCTAGGGCTCTAATCATATTTAAATCATAAAGATCATAGTTCATCTTTAATATCAAGAAACATCAAGATTTATCAAGTATATCACACAATCATCAAGATCCTCTTATCATCATCAAGATCACACATAAAATCATTTCATCATTCATCAAGATCATATCATAATTATCATAGAAGATTTCATCAAGACACAAGCATATAGAGGGAGCTAAAGAAGAAGATTATAGCAAAGAAAATAGGTTTTGTTGAGACATGGGTTACCTCTTAGCCTTAATTAAATTCCTTGGCTATGAAGGGTCTTTCATTAAGATCTCTTCTTTCTTGATTTCTCATATGGGAATTCTTGGGAATTCTTGTGTGGTGAAAGTTATTGTGGTGTCGGTTCTAGGTGCCTCCTATGCCCCTATTTACATATCTAAGAGTCCTAATTAGGGTCTAAATGGTATGGGCTTGCTAATTCTATTCCTTACAGGACTAAGGGGTTGGTTTTAGGGATAAGGGTCCATGGACTATGGTGGACCCCTTTTTAGTTAATTAATCGATTTTAATTCACTTTTTAGGGTAGGTAATTAAATAATTAGTTTGGGTTAGAGGTCGTAACACGGGGTGTTACACTCTTGTCCTTTTCTAAGTTGTCCCACATTAGTTTGGTAACCTCCCTTATATACCCCAACACATAAGTTTTTGAAACCATTTTATCTCAAAACAAAAATAAATGATCACAATCTTCTAATTAATAAAACGAGTTTTTTCCCAAAATAGTCCCTTAACTATTGCTCATTCTCAATTTTGTATTTCGACATTCAATTGCACTCAATGTAGTCCCTTGACTTTAAAAAATTCACCCAAAATGGTCATCCGTTAAGTTTTGCCTCAACTCAAATTTAATTGGGAGGGTATTACAGTCAATTCACATTGGTGTAAGGCAAGTACAGGCGAATGTTCCAAACGACGTCGTACATGTGGTTGGAAAATATCGTTTTTAGGCCAATTTACTGTCGGAGAATAATTAGGAAATATCGTCGCAGCCGCCGATTCCCCGTCGAAAGGAAATTGCTCCGATTCACCGTCGAATAATCCCCAAGGAGATACCAGCGGGGAATAATTAGGTTCCGATTCATTTTCAGTCGGAGAAAAATTAATCCCCAATTTTCAGTCAGAGAAAAATTAATCCCCGAGGAGAACCTTCCGGTGCCAAAGGCTCCGATTCACCGTTGAATAAGCAATTCAAAGGCGCCAGTATGCAACAGCCGTCGAGTCCGACCAATCAGAAAGAGAAACTGTAACACCCCCGATTTTCATGACATTTTTAAAACTTAAATACGTAAGGCAAAGCAACTAACAGGTATTATAAAACGTAAGCAACAGCGGAAGTCTTAGATTAAAAACGGGGAAAACCAGGGAGTGCTATGCCACATCCACCTCAACGTGGATGCACGGGAAAGTCTAAAACCAACAATCTATCTTGTTCAACATAACTATGGCACACAGGCCCAAAACTCTATCTACAAGGTTCATGGGAGCTACACTACAACCAATAGCTAGCGCACTCGCCATATCTACTCAGGACTTGTAAAGCAACATAAAGAAAGGGGATGACGCCCGGTCAGCGAATATTGCTGGTAACCCATCAATGCGCGTTAAATAGCATATATAGATAGTATGATACAAAACCATTTTCGAAACGGAATACAGTATATATCAGTTCAAAAGTCATAGAGAGAAGTCAACTGCAAAGACTCTAATTCACTCTCAAAGAACAAAGGAAATCAACATCCCAAGACAACATCAACACAAGAACAACAACAGTACAACTCAACACAGCTCAAGATGTAATCTACTGATCACAAAGTAGGAAAACATCAAGGCAAGGACAACAACAATAAACAAGTACAACTCGATGTATATTCTACTGATCACAAAGTAGAATACCACTCGACATGCTCATCAGAAAAAGATAGACAATCACACTTTGGCACTACATGCCACCGTGACACTACATGTCACATGTTCCAAGTTCCAACCTTATGGCTACCCCCGGTCTTATTACAGTTCCAACCATTACCACCAGGATCCATGTACTTCAAAGTCCAACCTTATGCCTCCGGGAACCGTCGTTCCCCCTCCAACAACCGCCAAGTCATTTCCACCGATCTCAAAGTACACG
The DNA here is from genome assembly GCF_001879475.1 of Ipomoea nil. NCBI lineage: Eukaryota > Viridiplantae > Streptophyta > Magnoliopsida > Solanales > Convolvulaceae > Ipomoea > Ipomoea nil. The sequence goes on from NW_017619458.1 coordinate 773,106, forward strand.
AGGGTACCGTTCATTTCAATAACACAACCGCCAACACATGAACCTGAAGCGCAGATCATGAGCCAGAAGCCCAGATTACAACTCCAATATCATTTCATGGCCACCACGACGACCACATCTGTACCTTGGTGATTAATGTCTCATACCATTAACCGTGCAATCAAGGTACAGCCAATACACACACTTCATCACAAGAATCAATCAATGGATCACAACAAAGATATGAAACCATACTCAACAAGGAAGGATTACAATCCAACACCAACGATAGTCAACACAAGTTGCTATCCACAATAGGAAAGAACAAACCACACACGCTAGCATTTCAACATCAAACTAGCATGCTTATCAAACGGGTAAACCAAACATAGTTCCGAAGAACATACAAGACTCATCATGGTTCAACGAATCACAAGGTTGAACACTTAGCACGATTCAAGACATCAAATCCTACATGGATTCCTAACATACCGTTCTAGACATACGAAACATCAAGAAGACACTCAAATAGCCCAACAAAACAACATCGGGAAGTCAAAACATCAATTACCGTGTCAAAAGAAACACGGGAAACAAATCCCCGAACAACCACCAACATGTACCCCGCGGGTGGGGCCACGGGTGGACCTCCACCCGTGGTTCCGCCCGCGGGTAACAACACCCATGAGGCATTTACCCCGCGAGTGGGGCGGCGGGTAGGCCACTGCCCGCCATTCCGCCCGTGGGTACAACCCTGTACCAAAAATAATCCCTTTGGGGATTTTCAACACCAAGTCCAAATTCAAGTCCAAAACACCCAAAATCTCACAAAATACAACAATATGACTTGAATCCAAGAAATAGCCAAGCAATGACATACAAGAACCCTAATAACAAGCTCTAGATATGCATTCTCACAAGACAATGCACCAAATCTCACATTTCATAGCAAAAATCACAAGTAGAAGTCAAGAAATCATCATATAGGTAAGAAAATAGATTTTGTAAAGCATGGGTTACCTCTTGTAGCCTACTACTTCACTTATCACACCCTTACAAGCTTCCCTTAAGGCTCTCCTTCAACTTCAACTTCATAAACACACCAAAAGACAACAAAGATTCCATCTTTAGAAAAAGACACCTAAAAAGATACCAAAAACACTAAGGGACCAAGGATCTTACCCTCCCTTATGCTCAAGCTCAAGAAAGTATGAATCTTGGAGACCAACTTGAAGAATCTAGGATTGCCCAAAACTTGGCTTGAAGAAGAAACTAACAATTTTCTAGAGAGAAGGAGGAGCTTTTGTGTTTAGGGTGTTAGGGAAATGAAATGAAGGATGACTCTAGGTTAGCTTGGGACACAAACATAAGGTGAAAAGACTTCTTTACCCTTACTAAAGTGGGAACAGTAAGGAGACAAGGGAACAATTCATAAGGCATAGAGCACAACCCTTTGACTTGGATTGACTAGTCAATTTCTAGTCCTCAGACTATTGAATTTTCAGGATTTTAGGAATAAATCACCAATTAAGCTAGGATTGATTATCTAATTAATTCTTAAATAAATTTTAGATTCATGGGGTGTCACAGAAACCAACTCGACTGGCAGCGGCATCGGCCTCTGGTTTTTTTTTTCCGGCGAGGCAGCGAGCGGGGATGACGGTGGTTGACACCGGTGACCTTCGACTGGTCCTCCTCCGGCGCATAGCAGTGGTTAACGAGTTGGAGGTGTCTAGTTTTCATTACCTGCGGAAATTTTGATGGAATACACCCTCTTATGGCTGCGATTAGCTCACCGAGGCTGTGACGATGTTCAGAAGTTCAAATCCGTCTTCACAGTTGCAGTAGCTATGTTGATGATTGCATGCACTTTGTCGGAGACGAAGAGGGATTTGGTGGTGGCGATGGCCCGCCAAAACATCCACCTGATCTCTATCACTCTAAGATTTTAGAATCATAACTCAGATTAGGCACAAGATTTTACATATTTGAATGCGGCATGGCTTCCCATAATTTCAATCCGTTTTTTTTTGGGTGAATTTTCAGTTCCAAATCTGAATCATAAATCTGAGGAATCAACAGGTATTGAGTCATAAAAATGGTATATTGCGAGATATTTTGCTCGTACTGAGCTTTCTCTGGAGGTTGATGTTGCTAAAATGAGGAAAAATATGGGAGAGGAGGTGACCGTTCCGCGGCCGTACAAAATGGGTGCTTCGCCGGCGGGAGGTAGAAAGGGAGGTCACAATTTTACTGTGAATTGACCGAAATACCCTCATAATTAACGTTGAGTTGACGCAAAACCTAATGGAGGACCATTTTGGGTGAATTTTTTAAAGTCAAAGGACCACATTGGGTGCAATTGAAAGTCGAAATGCAAAATTGAGAATGAGCCATAGTCGAGGGACCATTTTGAAAAAAAAAAAAAAACTCTTAATAAAACAGTGGAAGAGTTGAAGTAGTCAAAATAAGGAGTTAATACCTCCAATAGTCCTCCGAGTATTAGCGATTTACCAGCTATGATAATCCGATCGAGTTTTAAATGACCTTCAATGGTCCTCCATGTTTTAAAAGATAACCACCCGTGATCCTTTTAGAACGTCTCGTGGTCATTTTAAATTCGGATTTTTTTAAGAATTAGGACCACGAGTGGTTATTTTTTAAAACATGACTATTGGATGTCATTTAAAACTCAGACGATCGCAACTGGTAAATCGCTAATACTCGGAAGATCATGGAAGATATTAACTCTCAAAATAAGGGAAGCGAATGATGAGTGTAAGATGTGTACATAAATAACGGCGGAACTGAAGTAGCTAAATTTAGGAGAGATTGATGCCTTCTTCCTTTTCTTTTTTAGCAGAGAGTTAACACCAAAAGCATAAAGCCTAACGTTATCTCTTCTTCGTTTTTATTGATTTGTGTGTTTTAATTCTCGTCCATTCCTTTGATAAAATCCCACGTGCGCTAACTCAATCTTTTAATTTCCTCAAATTTTCAAGTCCAATGTTGACTAAACCTAAAATGTAAAACCATCAGATTGCTGCACTCACACAGGCCGGCCCCTCGATCCAAACCTCCGTCTCTCCATCGACAATCATCAAGCTTTTTAGTGTTCTTTGACTTTTTTTCCATTTATTACTATTTCTTTCATCTCAAGAAAATGAAAGAATTGTGTTTGTTTGTGGAAAATGTACGAAATATTACTACGAAAATGATATTTTAGAAAAATAACAAGCACAAAAAACAAAATGAATTTTTTTTAGTAGGTGGTTAGTACGAGTCGAGCGAAACACTCTTTCTTTAAAATTTTATTTGCCATTTCCTAAAGGTGCTAGGAGCATTGCAGCCTAAGTTTCTAAGAATAAAACGTACTACAGTTCTAAGTTATGAGCACTCAAACCTAGAACCCTACAAACAATAACGTGGAATGAACACAGGAGGTTAAGAAAGGACGAGGAACAAAGTTTCTAGAGAGAAAAAGAAGATTTCTTCGTGTAATAGCATTTAACCATGGCACTAAAACTGCTAATAAATCAGTCCTTTAAACATCTATAACAGCAGACTATTACCTGAGTATTAAATCTGTAATTCAAAATTAGAAAGTTGACATAACTTAACCCGCAAGGCCAGCTAATTTTTCGGATGACATTCGTGCCCACAGGTGTCGACGTACACGAGTCAAGCCTTTTCAGGCTCATTTTGGGTGTCAATGTAGGCCAGTCTACCCCTATAGGCCAGCTCCATCACGAGGCGATTTAGGACTAGTCCGTGGATTTTGGCCCACTTTGACACCCATAATGGTCAGCAATCACAATTATTTTTATTATTGAGCATATAATGTATACAATATAATTATTTATTATATTTATCAGTTTAAACTTTTAATTGAGACGTAATACCTTTTCTATTTTGGTATTAAAGTTGCACCCAACAATCGGTACATGTGTGAAGCCTATTGAGCATATGTGTACTCCAACTATTAATTTAGACGGAACATATCCTATAGTTATTATACATGTATTATTGAGTTTGACCCAATTAATTTTAGTGTGCTAAGTTAGAGTATGCCATATGTGAAATCGTTTCATGGGAGACGTGTAATACTTTTTAGTTAACATGTACTAAGTTTTGTGGGTTGACAAATAAAAATGACATTATAGCTAAAACGTATTACAAGACTTACCTATATGGTTTTATGCAACACTTGTTCGCTTAGCTATTCAGACTTGGGAAGGTTGTTCCGACGTTATTTTTAGGAAATAAATTATTTGATCAAAAGTTATAATTGCCCGGCTAAAAATAAATATATATTTCAACCATATCAATTTAGACTTTTAGTTGATTAGACACATAATTGACACACGTGAGGACCTGGTGAGCATTGTGTAGTTTAAGTATCAGTTGAGACTGAATACATTCTTCAATTATTATACATGTCTTATTGGGTGTGATCCAACGAACTTTATTTTGATATTTTTAGTAATTCGAACTCAGGAAAATATTCATTCCATCGCTTTTAAATCATAAATTATTTAAGGATATAACTCTAGTGCTAAATACAAATGCTTGTCTTTCTTTATATTGCAAAACAAACACATGTTTATTGCACTTAATATAAGTTTTTGAGATATATTTCTTGACGGTGACTGTGATGGCAATAATTAAAGTGCGATGTGTTACTCATCTTATCGTTGATCTAGTAAACGTTAGGAGTGGCAAATCTTTGACTTGTTCCCCAAATCATATAACCAACCAATCATTTCATCTTCTTCTTTATGAATTCGTATCGACAGGCTATTTTGTATCGATATAAGTCGGAAAAACTGCATTGTACGGAGTACTATGTTTTAGTAATATTAATGAATAATTTAATCAATTAATAGATTTCTTTATTTTAAAAAACATTTCTTTAAATTTTTAAAGAATTACGGAGTATTTATTAATATTACTAACTCTATCAAATTTGTGACCTCTCATTTGGGAGAGTCACAAAAATATCATTGAGTTACAAATTATTTTACAATAGACTTTATATTATTTATTGAATATTACATATAACCGTTATATAAAAACATAATAAGTCTCAATTAAGATTATATCCTTGATTTATGTCTCTCTTTTTGTATGCAAATAAATGTGTATATTCTACTTTAAATGTTGTACATTTCAATGTTATTAGACAAAAATATCCTTGCACCGTTATAACACCGTTAGTTTTTAATTCTAACATTGATAACACATCATTATTATCATACACCTATATCTATCATATCTTTTACCTATTTTTTAATTATCATTTTATTAAAATCATTATATATTAATTTAATGATTACTTATATTTAATTAAATTTCTATGAATGATAAATTATATGTGTGTGTACAAAATACATATATTATTTGTGTATATATAATTCAAATTAATTTTTAATTATTTGTATTTGTCAATGTTTTAATATTAGACATGATTTTTCGCGTATCGTGCGTACAAAATGCTAGTTAGTAATATAGAGGGGATGTTTCTTTTCATCTTTGCCAAAATCTTGTAAATAAAAAATGCTAATTTCAAAAGTTGTTTATCGAACACTTCACTTTTTTTTTTTTCAAACAAAAAAAAAATATTACAAATTTTGTAAAACATCTAAAAAGCTCTTGAATTATATTAGTATATATTATTATTTTTAATTATTTTCTAACAATAATTAAGATTTTCACATATTTCATTAAAGAAAATTTAAAAATTCCTATTCATTAATAGATTTATCTTGAATAATTGCTCTTTAAATTTAGAACACTAAAAATTAATTTTAAAAAAAATATTCTTGCCTATTATTTTAGGTTGCTTTGGATCGATGGGATGTGTTATGTGTATAATATTGATTTCCTCGGATTTCATATCCTATGTTTTATGTTTCCTCGTATATATGCTTCATGCAACTTTTCAATTACTGCTGCTCCCAAATCCAACAAAAATATTTGATTTTCCTGTTTTAGCTAGGCAGCCATATATATAGTAGCATTATGCTGTTACAAGGTTCACAAGCATATTCTTTATAATAATAATTACATAGTATAATATAGCAGCCCCCATGAAAAACTGTTGATCCGAACTGCATTTACAGCACCAACTGTGATGGAATATTAAGTATCAAGGCTATGTTTGACAAACTTCTGAAAAGGTAGCCAAAGTTTAAAAGGAGTTGAAAGCTGAAAAGTTATAAGCTAGGAGCGGATAACTGAAGAGTTGTTATGCTTAAAAGTGTTTAGTAAAATTAACTTTTTGATAAGCTGATAAATGTCATTTATTTAAAATAATATGGACAAAGATGAAAATAAAAAGATTAATTTGAAATTAGCAACTTAAATAGGCTAAAAAAAGATAATTCACAGTTCACGCTCGAAAGTCCACAAGTTTTAGGCATACATTAAATACCGAGTTAATACCCAAAATCGTCCTCGACTATAGTGGTTTTTCTCAATTTCGTCCTAAACGACTCTGGTGACCTAATATCGTCCCAGACTTTTGTGTTTCGCTCAATTTAGTCCTCCATTTGTTTTTTCGTCAAATTGGTGTTAAATAAAGGGACAATTCAGTAATGTCAATATTGATCTCTCTTTACTTTCAACTTGTGAAGTGCGAAATTCCTCTTTCTTGTACGAATTACACCCAGAATTACTCCCGGACCTGCAAATCAAATTTTATATTCGCAGTTTTAGGAGTAATTCTGGGAGTAATTCGTAAAAAAAAAAAGGATTTCGCAGTTCACATGTCTATGAGTAAAGATATGTCAATATTAAAATTACTGAATTGCCTATTTATTTAACACAAAATGGACAGAATAACAAATGAGGGACTAAATTGAGCAAAAACACAAAAGTCTGGGACTAAATTGAGCGAAACACAAAAGTCTGGGACGATATTAGGTCACCAAAGTCGTTTAGGACGAAATTGAGAAAAACCACTATAGTCGAGGACGATTTTGGGTATTAACTCATTAAATACCATTAATAGTATCTTTTAGGGGGCGTTTGGTTCAGGTTATATAACATAACCAAGGGAATGTAACATTCCAAAACTCACATTCCTATGTTTGGTTCACATTATCTCAGGGAATCTAACATTCCCTAGGAATGTCACATTCCTTCCACATAGGATTTTGAAGGGAATGTGATTCCCTTCAATTTCTAAGGTTATGTAAGATAACCTTGGTTATGTTAGTTTATATCTCACACACACTCACACACACACACAGACACATATATAATTATTTTTGTAATTATATATTTTTTATTTTTATTATGTTAGGTTAGCATATAAAATAATTTTGTTTCTCAAGTTCAATATTTTAGTTAATATTTTAAAATCATGTAATTATATATGATACCGTTATCTTATTTATTTATTTTAATTTTTAAATTTATTAAAATATATGAAAATATGTTAAGGATATATTATAGTGTGTGAATAAAGATAACCCTGAACCAAACATGATTATATTACATACCCCAATTTTAACCAAACGCAGGAATCTAACATTTCCAGTAATCTAACATTCCCAGCAATCTAACATTCCCTAAGGTAATCTGACACTCCGTGAACCAAACGACCCCTTAGTATTCTAGGAAGGCTTAGGGCATCCTCAATAGTGTAAGATTTTGAGTGGATTTTACAGGTGTGATTAGAAAAGAGAAAATGGGAGAGGATGAAAAAAAAAACTATAATAAAAAATAAAATAAAAACAAAAACAAAAAAAAAAAATATATATATATATATATATATATATATATATATATATATATATATATATATATATATATATATATTTACGCGCTCATGCGGGCGCGTGCTCATTTACGCGCCAGCCTGGGCGCGAGAGTTGCGCCTCAGGCATCGTGAGGCGCAACTCTCCACTTTGTTGGGGGACACACCCCACTGCCAAAGTCCCTTTTTTTGCAGGAAGAAGATTTTCACAACATCTTTTTTTGCAGGAAGAAGATTTTCACGAAATCTTGCCTTCGCATTTGTCCTTATTTAACTCAATGGAATTTTACTGTTTCAAAATGTGGTGATGCACCTCCTTTTGGGATGCCCTTAGTATAAAGGGAAGCTTCACACATCTACTTTTAGGCATACATTAAATACCATTAATAGTATCTTTTAGTATTTTAGGAAGGCTTAGTAGAAATAGAAGCTTCACACATCTACTTTTTCAATCTACCTCTTTCACTGAAGCTCGAATTCACAACTTCTCGCATAAAAGTGTAACATTGGTGTCATTAGACCACAATGTCTTAACATTGATAGTTAATAGTATTTGATAGTTAATCACGAATATGTATTATTTTACTAATCTACTTAAACATACTCTTTTGTGGCATTTTATGTACTAACTTTAATATCTTAAAATTGACTAAACTCTTCATCTTATAATGTTAGGCATGATTTAAAGGCCACAAATGGTATTTAATGGTCATGCATATGCGTGGAATTGTCTCACAGTAGATGAGATGATATCTTCAAACAGTTAACTTGATAATTGTCTCCATCAAACAACTTTTAATATTTTGAAATATCTAGTGTAAATACGAGTTGCACACTTGTACACATGAAATTTGGATTTGATCATGACAAATAATTGTACTTGAATTTTATCAAACCTCGATTTATTTATAGATTCTTTTGTGACAACTTATATACTAACTTTAAAATCTTAAAATTGACTAAACTCGGTTAAATTTACATTCAAATTAATCTTCAGCTTATAATATATATTTATATTATTGTAGAATATCTTTGATTTATATTAAAAAATTAGTAATCGCAATTCGAATGTTTGCTCTTAGCGAAGTCAGCCTCGTAGGAATTCTAGTACGTGGGTATGTTGTCGGATGGTGAGAGATCAGATGAGGCACTAAAGTTAGCTAGGCAGCAATTATATTGATGGGTGTGGTACGGTGGCACAAAGTGGCGTTGACACCGCAGGCGGTGGCACGGCTGGGAGTGATTGTGGGAGTCGGTGCGTTCGTTCTCACTATATGCTGCAATTGCATTATTGATGGGGCCTCGTTGGATTTATGTGGGCTTAAAGTCCAATTATCATTGTTTTTATTTTTTATTTTTTATTTTTTTTATTGTTTCCCGACTTCATTCGACTATATTTTAATCTCACAAATTGAACTATCCATCACTATTTCATGGACCACGGTTTACACAGCATTTTAAACTATGAACAAAAACTGCATTTTTAATATACTAAAAATACATTATTTTTATATTAAAGATTCATTATTTGAAAATTATTATTTGAGTATTAAAAATACATTATTTAGTATACAATCAAATAATTTACATTTAATACATAAATAATGTACCTTTAGTAAAAATGCATTTACATTTTATTCATGGTCCACAAAAACAAAAATTTTCCTTGAACTATATTATGGAACTCATAAATCTGCCCCAGACTCTTGAGGAGGTGATTAGGATCTAGTGCTTTCCATAACGTCAAAATTACCAATAGAGGTGAATCGAGACAATCTAGTTTCAGACCTTAACGATAAACTGTACACTTCTGTGCACAAGGAATTCAATCCAAATCAAAACCTTACAGGGCGTTTGGTTTGAGTGAGTGAATTATGTGGGAATGGAATTGTAATTCCATGGGAGATGAATTACTGGGAATAAAGTGGGAATTTAAATTCCAGTGTTTGGTTTACAGGAATATAATTACTGGGAATTTCAATTCCAATGTTTGGTATACATGGGAACTGAAAGTGAATAAGTAGTATAAAGTCAAAATGTCCATTGTTGTTGTTAGGCATTAATTTTAAGTTAAAAGAGGAAGGGGTAATTTTGACTCATCACTACCTTTTTTTCTTCTTAAAATCTCAGGAATTAAAATACCAGGGGGACATGGGATTTTAATTCCATGAAAATGGGGGAATTGCAATTCCTTCCAACCAAACTACGGAATTTAATGGTCTTTAGAATTAAGTGAGAATTATGTGGGAAGGGGATTTAAAATCCCTCCAACCAAACACCCTGTTAATGTTCGTGGCAAGAATCGATTTTGAACCCCTCTTTGTCGTTGGAGCATCAAAGTAATCAAGCAAGTCGTAAGTCAAATTTCTCACCCACTAGATCAATGCCCTAGAGGCATGATATAAGTTTATGTTTCTCTCAAGCACAAAATACAACCACAATAGTAATATATATAACCCTAAGAAAGATCATTCGACAAAGATAGAAGTAGACTACTAGAATAATAACTGAACGAATAGCAAAGCAATTTAAACAAATAACAAATGATAGAAAAGATTAATAATGATAAGAGTTTAAAGTAAACTAAGTAACGCCACTAAATCAGAAACAAGAATGAGAGTTAAGTGACTTGGCAACAGATATCATCAAACGAGATGAAGTTTTTCTCAAAATCATTCCACTCTCTTACGACACACATAAACATTATCATGACTCATATATGCCCTAGAGGCACTTCATCAAACATCTTGCCTTTTTGATATCTTGTACATCCCTTTTCACAAAGGTGGAGCATGGTTAATTAATCTTTAGGGTCTAAAATAGGTAATCACATCTCAATCAGAACCCAGATACATTAATTATCATCATCAAATTAAGTCTCATCATTCCAATTCATCAAATTCTCATGAACCTAATCCTTATCTCTACCTCACTCCTAAGGAGACTACTCACACATGATCATGATGTAAACTAGCATAGATTCAAAGACAAAAGAGAATTCCATATCAACAATAAGCAAAGAATAAAAGTAGCAAAGCAAACAAGTAATAAATTGAAATGAATTAAAAGAGTGAAATTTGAATTGACATAGCTAATTGGAAATAAACTTGTAGCTAGAAAATGAAATAATTCTTCAATCTACATCAACACATGCTTTTGCAATAGTTATCGCAATTGAATCTAACTAGAACTTGTAAGGAAAATTGAATAGAAAGTGAAAATTGTTTAGATAGGGTTCAAAGAGCTAAGACAACTTGACGATCAACTAAAACTATCCTAGATTGTGAAACTAACTCTCCACCACCATCAAATAAAACTAACTTTCCCTATTTATACTCTTAGATCAGGCGTGTCAAGAGCTCTCTCATGTGCGTCAGAGAACTCGTGAAGTCAATAATTCACTCATTGAAGTTTCCTCTCACGAGTGATAAGTGTTGAATTGTGTCACTTTTAGGGGTTGTCTGGGAGTCATATTTTGCTTAATTAGAGTTCTTTAGGCCTATTATGTGCTTATAATAGCTTCATTTGACTAAAGTTAGGCATAAGGACTAATTTTGGTTATATTGTTTGAAAACAGAAAAATATTGACAATTTTAGGATATTCTAGCGACGTTTCGGTAGAATAATCATATCTGGAGTTAGGAGTGTTCAAACCAGGTGATTCAAGTGGCCATGGATCTGCATCAAAAAGATCTACAACTTTGACAATTTTAGGATATTTCAGCGACGTTTCGGTAGAATAATCATATCTGGAGTTAGGAGTGTTCAAACCAGGTGATTCAAGTGGCCATGGATCTGCATCAAAAAGATCTACAACTTTCATGATTATCACAAAGACTAATTCCGACGTCTAGGTAGTCAAAATCAGCAAAAACCGTGTCAGGATCCCCAATTACGTGAGGCATTACGCAGTAACGACCTACGTCCCCAATTACGTGAGGCATTACGCAGTAACGACCTACGTAATTGGGAGGCCGAAATTTTGGGCAAAATTTTCAGCACTTAAATAGGAGGTTTGTGGGAATTTTCAGATGTATAATCATCATTAGCTATATTTCATTTCTCTCACTATAATTTTAGGTTAGAATTCTCTCCCTTCTCTCTAGGATTAGCTCTCAAATTTGTAAGGAGAAGATGTGGATTCAGGCAATTCCTTGCAAGATCTTCATCTTCTATTCCATTGGGTGACATTCTAACTTAGCAATTTTGGGTAAACTCTTGATCTAAACCTCTTCATTGCTTTATCCTTTTGTTTCCTATTTTGCAAATGTTTAGATTATAGATCTTGATCATGAGTAGCTAAGCTTCTAGGGATTAGGATTGTGGTGTAGATTGCAATTGTTATGATTGGCTTGATTTGATTTGTGAAATTGTGGTGGTTGAATGTTGTTGTCATGAATGTCTTTTTGTGGAAGATGATTTGTCTAGCATCCTTGGAGTGGCGCGCAACTCTATGAATGATCTTGGAATCCTAGGCTTAGGCAAGAGATTGTTAAGCCTAGGTGAGCCTCTTCATCTTCCTACATTCCCCGCCCTAGATCCAAGAGGACATGGCCCGGGAAAGAATGTAGGCAAGGTGTTTGTTAAAATGCCTCATAGAGGATGTCAGCACACGGGAGTCATGTCTACCTATGGGAGACGTATAGACCGAAATGGCTACGCACTAGCAAGCCATTCCTCTTGACTTGTGTCACAACACGCAATCACCACCCAACCATTGGAGTAGCTAATCTCACATTGCAATTAGCACACACAATCCTAATCCGCCTTTCTTTCTATTGTTTTACTTTCAATCGTGCCTTTCTTACTTTATTTCTTTGTCTCCCTCTACTTGATAATGCAATCCCTTGACCAAGAATCTCTAAGCCCAAAAATCTTTACCATAACACTCTCTCAACACTTCCAAGTTATCACTCCTTAAGTACGACACTCGGGGCGGTTCCCACTCCCGTTTTACATCCCTTCATTCATCTTCACGACCCTTGCACACCTACACTTTTGACAACGCGATAAAAAGAGAACCGTAACAAAAAAGCGTTTGTCAAAATGGCGTTGTTGCCGGGGAGTGGTAAACTATAGCTTTGTTGAGTTTGTGATATAGCTGTGGCGCCACGCTGGAAGGGAAAGGTCGCCGAAAAACAGGTTCGGAGCTCGCCGCCGCCGTTCACAGTCGGGAGGAGCTCGAACTCCCAAAATCTGCCATTCAACCGCCGAACCACCACCTGTTACCCCGGTCTGCTTTTATCGCCGAGAGGAGGAGCTGCTTCGCCTAGGGAACCCCTCGTGGAAGAACAGAGGAAGCGTCGATAGGTCTCAGCTTCGTCCGCTGTTGTCAAAAGAGAGGAGAGAGAGACTCGCAGGAAGATGCTCTCCCTTGCCGCCGCTTTGTTCTTCGTCCGGTGTCGCTACTAGCTGCCTCGCCACCGGTGTTGCTAAAGCCGAATGAGAGAGAGACGAGAGAGGAAATGGGAGTTTGGCTGTTGAGTTGTTTCTTCAGATTGATGGTGAACACACAAAACAACATATATAAGTAGAGTAGGGTTTCTATTGTTGTATTGGGTTGGGCTAAGACAAATCTAACTTTAGATAATTGGGTTGGGTATTTTCTTTTGGATCAAGAACAACTCTAGAATACATATATATTGGGCTTAGATACATGGGTCAAGACTAGTCAGAAATTAAATACATTTGAGCTTAGAAAGTTTAATGACTTCTCGGGTTCGTCTCAGATAGACTTTTGGGTTAACAAATTTAGAATAAATCCTCATAGAAATAAAATAATTTTATTTTGAAACTTTATAAAATAGGAATTTGGGAAAAATATTTTGGGTTGTCACAGTTGGTCCTGTACCGCGGGGCTGAGAAACTCACTGGCTACTACCGCACAAAGAGAAAGGGTGTGTGCGACGAACAAGGAACTCCTGCCAAACACCCCAGATGCCTTACGGGTGCCTTTCATGGGCATCACGCACCCGCGAGGTCAGCCCGCACGGCCAAATACGAAGTAGAAATAGTACAAAACAGAAGCCAGATTTCCAATGCAACAGTAATGCTATTTCAACACAACAAGGGCTATAACTCAACAAGGAATACGTACCAACAACACTAGAATGACTATAAATCATATGGAATCCAAGATAGATATCATATCTCAAGAATAACACCAAAATACACAAGAACAATGCTCATATCAAGAAATAATACCAAGAATATGCTCAGGATTTTCAAGAAGAACATTCATCACATATTGGAATGAAAATAAGTTTTGTAGAACAAGAAAGCTTACCTCTTAGCTAGCCAAACAACTCTAGTCTCCAGGTAAGCTTATCCTAGCCTCTCTTCTTCCACTTGGTTCTCTAGAACCCCAAACCCCAATGTAGGAAGAAATAAGAACATGCAATAAAGATTATGAAATGTGAAGGGAAAATGCAGGATGGAAGATGATCTTACTTAGTTTTGTTGTGAAAATGAATAAAAGTGGAATCTTGGTGGAGTTTTCCTTGTAGAAGATGAAAGCTATTTTCTTGTGTATTGAAGAGGAAATGACGTGTGGAGTGAGTGTGGTGGAGTGGGGAGGAAGACAAATTTTAGGATATGTTTATGTAGAGATAGCTAGGACAAAGTATTAGATACAATATAGTATATGTATTAGGTTGAAGATATAGAGAATGGGCTATTTCATAAGACAATTGGGCCATTTCGATACATATAATATACATCGATTAATATCATGCAATTTGGGGCTTTTGGTGAATGTAATATAAGGAATAATACTACGGTCCAAGAATGGTTTAGTCTTAGGAAATTGGGTGTAGAATAATAATTCTTAAGAATTTGGGCCTTAAACAAATACATATAAGTTAGGGATTTAATTACACTAGAAGAATCGGGCTAAATTGAAAGGTTAAGTCCCTTAGAGAATTATTCAGAAATAATAATTGTAGAGTATAAATACGGGGTGTCACAACCATATTTGAGAAGAGAGAGACAAGCTACAAAGTTCAAATATAGATTTCAAGAGTCTTGTGTTGCTATTTCATCAAGATCAAGACTTTCAAGTCAAGATATCTTTATTGGAGAAAGAAGAAATATTTTCTTCAAACTTGTATTCTCTACTCCGAAGTAGTAGAAAGAGGCTGAGTAAACTCAATGTAGAGTTGAAAAATCTTGTGGAGTTCAAGATCGGCTTGGTGTTTAAGGCTTGAACGTCTAACATTGTACTAAGGGAATAGTGCAATCCTCCTAGAAGTTCTAAGCAGAAGAGTAAAGTAAGTTGTTGTGACAACACAAAATATAATTTTATAAATTCGACTTTAAGAAGTCCCAAAATAGCCATTTCTCACTCTATAAAAATTTTTGCAATTGAATCGGTGATGAATAATTTATTTTGAGCCACTTTTAAGTAAATTCCATACCGGGACTTGATTTGAAACAAAAATCCTAGATTCTCGGGTACATTGTGTGCCAAGTATTGAACTGAAAATTTAATCTGCGTGAAACCGGGAGAAATCTGAGAAGCCTAAATCATGTGCCTGACTAGAAATCATTTTTGGGGAAATTCAATTTCAATCCCAAACTATTCTAAATCCTGATTTTGAGACCATGGTCCATGTAGCGTGGTGAACTACATCCCTCCAAGCTTTGTCTGATGTATATTTCCAGCCACTCCATTTCCATTCTTGCCCTCCACCAATCATAGGTGATTCTCCTAGGGTTTAGAGCTACTATATAATGCACACTCATCAGACTTTGCCTCTTGATTCCATCATTGTCTTCGCCAATCAAAAGCCCTGCAAGAAAACACAGTAAGTTCTTCCAATGTTTTAGCCTTTCATTTCTTCAGCTTCCTTCTATTCTATCTCTGAGATTTTAGTTCTTAAGGGTTGTTGTGTGGCTTGTTTGAGGTGTTTAGGAGGAGAAGGAGGTTGTAGCTGACTTGGGAAGAAGGAGGAATCCCAACAAGAAAGAGGACAAGAAGAGGTATAACCCAATGGATTCCAAGCTTTTTAGACTCTATGAAGTCACTGCTTTATATTAGAAATGAGTAGGAATGCTAGGATATTGTGTGTTTGGGCTAGTAGATGATTTATTGTTGTTATATGTTGTGTTGTTGATGATTTGGAAGTGGTTATTTGTCTGAGATTGACCTACAGGTGAAGAAGAACACACAGGTGCACAACACAGTGTGCACCAGGTGGAGACACGGGACTAGCCAACAGCCCACAAAGGGAGCCGTTGGCTAGGGCCGGGAGGGAGCGGCCCTAGGGCACGGCTCTAGGCCGCCGTATGGCGGTCCCAGGCGGCGGGGCTCCTGAAGTCCCGCCGCAAGCCCCGCCTAGCAGATTACAGTGCAGTGGTTGGGCCCTTGTGGCTCAGCTACGTGTTGTTTCGGACCGGGACTCGTGAGCCCTTGCGGCTCGGATCCTTTGGGTCGTCATGACGCACATTTTGAATTTAATTTCGTTGATTTTGGAGTAGAAATGAGCATTTTGTGATAGTTTTTGTGAAGGAAAAGCTCACAGAAGTTGTCTGTGAAAGTTGAAATGAATGAAAATGTTACGTGTTAACTCTTGGCTAATTGTTTGATAAGCATGACAATTGTATGATTGATAGATAATGATACATGACCAATATTTGATAAGTTTTGCTAGAAAAGCATGCCTAAATGTCTATTTTGACTTGTTGATATGATTGCCAAAAATGTTATATTCAGGAGCATGATTACAGTAAACATGTTCAACTGAGCACTTGGAGTTTAAGTACCTACTGAATACTTGCTAAGTGTTTGCCAATGAAGTTTTGCCAAATTATGAGTTAAGAGCATGGTCACAGTGTTATAACAGAGATTGGAGTATTGGTTACAGTGAAATTGCATTTTGAGCACATCATGTTTTAAGATGCATAAGTGGCCAAGTGAGCCTACGTACTACTTTCAAAACTCATGTCTATTTTAGAAAGTCATTATCTTGTTGCATTTGAGAAGTTGTTGAGAAGATACGTGCATAAGTTTGCATAAGTAAGTAGTTGCTTAATACCAGGACTATGTGGTCTAATGGTACCCGGGTTGGACTTCCATTTGGAAGGTTGTAAGTTTGAGCCTCAATGGAGGCGTTATTAGCTTGTTGTGTTTCAGTAGGTTGAGAAAGTATATGAACAGATACTACAATGTAATAGAGCTAGTAGCATTCAAAAAAAAAAGTAGTTGCTTAATATATATATATATATATATATATATATATATATATATATATATATATATATATATATATATATATCTACATAAGTGAGAAAACCCCTGTTTTGGGGGCCCGTTAGGACTAGATCCTTTCGGAAGTAAAGAGAAAGGAAGAAAGTTGAGAAAGAAACGGACATTGCAATCCGATGTGAAGTAACAATGTCGATATTCCCGAGTTACTAGGTTGGAAACTGCCCGTCAGGCCTGGAATCTTGGTCAGGGGGTGTGCATACTGAAAGTTCGATACCTTATTCCACAGAGTTTAAGAAGAGGGCCAAGAGAGTGGTCCTACGGGTGAGATGAGTATTAGGCCGGCTAGATGTCCATCCTAGAAAGGTCCATCCACCTTATGGTGGGGTCCTTCCTCGCTCATGATCAGAGAAAGCAGTCGAGTTAAGAGACTCAAGAAAAAGCAATCGAGTCAAGAGACTCAAGAGAAAGCAATCGAGTCTCGGGGTCCTTCCTCGCTCATGATCAGAGAAAGCAGTCGAGTCAAGAGACTCAAGAAAAAGCAATCGAGTATCGAGTCTCGGGGTCCTTCCTCGCTCATGATCAGAGAAAGTAGTCGAGTCAAGAGACTCAAGAAAAAGCAATCGAGTCAAGAGACTCAAGAGAAAGCAATCGAGTTAAGAGACTTGACTCGAGAGAAAGCAATCGAGTTAAGAGACTCAAGAAAAAGCAATCGAGTCAAGAGACTCAAGAGAAAGCAATCGAGTTAAGAGACTCAAGAAGACTCAAGAGAAAGCAATCGAGTTAAGAGACTCAAGAGAAAGCAATCGAGTCAAGTGACTCAAGAGAATGCAATCGTGTCAAGAGACTCAAGAGAAAGCAATCGAGTCAAGAGACTCAAGAGAAAGTAATCGAGTCAAGAGACTTAAGAGAAAGAAAGAAAGTCGTTGTGACTCTAAGAAATCTCCATGAGAAAAGAGTATACTTGTATATCTATATATACTTATTCTAAAAGCATCATGTTATTGCATAATTGAGTTTGATTGCACGATATTGCATATTGAGTATGATTGCACGAGATTGCATAATGAGTATATGATTGCACTAGATTGCATAATGAGTATATGATTGAACTAGATTGCATAATGAGTATATGATTGCACGAGATTGCATATTGACTATATGATTGCACTAGGTTGCATGATTGAGTATATGATAGTATGAGATAGCTTAGAGATTAAATGACTGCATGAGAATGCATAGTTGAGTATATGATGATATGAGATTATTGATAAGATGAGTATGTGATAGTATGAGCTTATTGATGAGCTAAGTAATTGTGAAAGCATGCCTATTTGTTAATTAGGTTGCAAGAATATAGAAACCCTATTAATTATGTTAAAGTATTGCCTAAGTGGTTGAGAATGCTTTACTTGAGAATGTGAAACAAATGTTTTCCTAAAGATATACTGTGGTATTTTACAGGGTTGAATGGCGTTATACTTAGCTTCGTGCTAACGTGTGTTTTCTACTTGTCTGTTTGTTAACCCCTTTTAGGTGGGCCTAGCTCTTTAGAGTGCTCGAGTTAGACTAGTTTAGCTTAGTTTGCTATCTTTAGTCTAAACTCTTATGTTCAGTTATTGATATTTTGAGACTATGGTTGTAGACCCTTCTCGTGTTGATGGTGCTAGACACCGGGGTTTCATTCCCCAAGTTTATTTTAAAGTAGTAAGCCTTTATTGTTTAGATCCTTTTTGTGCCTGTGCAATCACTGTGTATGGTGATTGTGGCGGTGACATCACTTAAATGATGATTAGCAAGTTTATTATGATTATTAAGGTTCCTTTCAAAAAATTAAGGTTCCTTGTTTAAGTTAAGAAATCACTAGTACAAAAAAGAGCAAAGAATTTGACTTTAAGCTACCTTTCTTCAAACAAGGGTAATGTATTGTTAAAAAATAAAAGGACGGTGGCATAATTGTAAATAAGTGAACAAGAAACCGCTACCCTTTGTAAAAAAGGAAAATTTTCCACTACTCTTTCTCGTAGAAAGGGTAGCGGATATTTATATTAATTTTAAATTAATATAATTGTTAGCTGCCCGAAAATAAAAATATATAAGCCACAAATCAGTTTTATTTTACGCCTTCAAAGTTCAGATCTACAAATTAAGGCCATCCAAATCCCAAACCCTTCAAATCTATCAGATCTCCTATTCTCATCTCAACCAAATACAAAAAAACATACAAATCTTCTCTTCTCTTCAGATCTATCATATCAACAGGCGAACCTTTAAATCTTCTCCTTTCTGCTTCTAACGAGACACCATCGGGTAGTGCTTCGACGGCGGCGACTTGTTGGCGACGGTGACGACGACAACGATTTATCAGCTTGGTCGCACGGCTCCTTTGTCGTTCGCCATTCAGATCATGAGGGAATGGTTTCGACGGCATAGATCTGGTAATAAAGCTCTCGAAAAGCTGTCAACTCTTCTCTCCTCTCACCGGCACCACCACCAACATCCGGAACCGCCACCATCATCGGCTCACGCCACCATCACCCCCTTTTTTTTTCTTCAGATCTGGAGATTCCGGAGGCCACCGCTGCGTGGTAGTCGAAGAGCCAAAGCCCTCTGCGCATCGCGAAGCCATAGACGGTGAGGACAAACGCTGTCGCGAAGCCGTAGATGGTGAAACAAGCGAGGACGTTGGGGCGACGACGGCAGGAGACGAAGCAGAAGATCGAAGAAGACTGTTCGCAATGCAATTTTTTTTAAATATTTTTTTTTGCACTTCTTTAATTTTCCTGTGTTCTTATCTTTTTTTTTTTTTTTTTTTTTTTAAAAACCTTATCTTCTTTCATTGTTTTAACTTGTATTTTGGCAGTGCAATTCCATATTTGGATAGGTTTTTTTTTTTTTTTTTTTTACTTTTAATTTTATTTAGTGTGTACTATTGTTGTCATTTAATTGATGTGGTTTGTTGATAATATTGTGTTGATTTGTAGTGTATGACCTTTATATATGATTAAAATTAAAATAATTGGGGATTTAAAAGTAATAAATATTATAAAAAAAAAAGTAATAAATGATTATTTAACAAAAAAAACAAAAAAAAAAAACAATTCGCATTAAAAATAATAATAAATTATGGTATCCGCTACCCTTCTGTTTATAGGGTAGCGGAACGCTCAGGGCTTTTTGCGACCCTAAAATCCGCTACTCTTGTACAAGGGTAGCGGATAGTCAATTACAAGGGTAGCGGATGTGAAAATCTGTACTAGTGAATTGTTTATAAGATTTTAGAAAAATGGGGTGTTACAGTTGTGTTGGCCGAACCACTATAAAATTGCTCTATCTATATCTCTTTACCTTATTTACTTACTACTTTTATTGCATATTACCAAGAACCAAACTTAACATTTTATAAGAACAAATTTACATGCAAACAAATTTTAAAAAGGGTTAAATCAATTTCCGCTATGCATACTCTTGAAACATTAAATTTACCTCTCAGGTATTTAAACAAATCGTAAAAGTTTTTAAAAACTATACAAGTCTATTCGCCCCTCCCCGTCCCTCTAGACTTGTACCCTAACCCTCACTGGTACCAACATCTCTCTCACTGGTCACAGTTGAATATTGCTTAAAACGCTTGAACACTTGTAAATTTCTCTTGAATAGACCAACTCCTTCTTCAGTCTTGAATGAAGATATTATATAGACGTTTTGAAATGAATTCGTTGGACGAAAACTCATTTCAAACGTCTATTACCTGGTGGGTAGTGACCAGCGATAAATCAAAAAGTAGCTTTATGTGTCAGATTTTCCAGCCGTTAGACCATTTTTTTTGTTGAGATTACTTTTTTTTTCACAGAATGTCTAGGTTTTTTTGAAGAAAATCACCATTGGAATATATGCCTAGGACTCTCTTTGTGTCGTAGACACATTTTACCATAAAGCACTAGTGTCGCTACAAAAAAAGCCTATATAGTGACGGACTTAGCGACGAAAAATTTCTGTTGCTAATGTAGTAGCAGCGGAATAGCGATATTTTAGCGACTGGATTTTTTTCTGAGCTAAATGAACATTTAGCGACGGATAAGCGAGGGATTTGTACGGACTGTTTCTGTGTGTGATATTTTGGTTATTATTATTATTATTTGAATTTGAATTTAGATTGATTTGCTGGAGAATCCTGCGATTGATAATGTGGTGGTGCTATCGGTGGTGTTGGAGGAGATGAAGAACAATAATATTTCTGTTTATAATAGACTTAGAGCTCTTTGTTGCAATTCTCTCCGTTAGTTCCTTTTTTTGCAATGAGTACCTTACCATAAGTATTTCCTCTTTTTAACGTACTCCTAGTGTTCATCAAGGTCCCAAAACATAATAGTGCTTCTTGTGACTGTAGCTTGTTCCCATGTGTCTACATGGAGGGTCTGGTAGTGACCATTAACTTTTAAATGATTAAAATTAGAAGAAAATTTTAAGAGAAGTAACGTTTTAAAACATAATCAAAGAGGAAAAGGAAAAATTACTTCCTCAAGGCCCAAATCATATATGAACGCAAATTATATCATATACCGCACCTCAAAACGACATCATTTTGTTTAATGAAAAGAAACAAAATCTTCGCAAAAAATAACTCTGTTCTTCAGTTTCATTTTGTATACACTGCAGTTTCAGTTCAACACAACTACAGTTTCATTTCGATATAACTACACTGTACTTTCATTCAATATTTATACACTCAAATATGTGAAAATGTTATTATTTAATTTTATTTTATATACACTATAGTTTCATTAAAACCCAACTACATGATCATTTCAATATAATTACAGTTTCATTGTACAATATACACTCAAATATGTGAAATGTTATTCAGTTTCATTTTATATATACTATAGTTTCATTTCACCACAACTACAGTATTATTTTAAAATAACTGCAGTTTCATTTGATAATACAAAAATAATACGTGAGACAGTGTCGGTTTAGACACACTGTAGTGTCACTCCGTTATAACTGTAGAAACGGCGCCGTTTTGATGTGCGGTGTATAATCGATTATGCACCGCGGTGCACGATATAACGACTGATATATGAAATATCATGTTTTAGTTTTTAGAGTTACATTAACTACACTCTTTGATTAAGTCTTAGATATTTTGCAAATTATGTAAAAGGGAAACACTTTCTACTTAAGCCATAGGTTTCTAAGTTTACTTTAAAAAAAAAAAAAAAAAAAAAAAAAAAAAAAAAAAAAAAAACTATTATGAGGAGTTGTCGGTCTATATTTGTATTATTTTTATAAATTATTTATTCATTTCCCATTTTGTATTTGAAATTTTCAGGTGTGGGTAAGAGTTACCTTCTTTTGCACTTCTCAGATAGTTTTTTCACCACTAGGTTTTATTACTAATAGAATAATTACAAATGCACCCGGAACAGGACAATATGGAGCGGACGAAGTTCCGAGCTCCGCGCTTGGCCATGGGGTTGGCCGCATTGGAGTCGGTCAAGGCAGACCTCAACCGAGGTCCGTCACCCCGGGGTCGGCCATGAGGTCTTCCTTCGAGGTCGGCCTCTGGGGTCGGCCACGAGGTCGTCCTCCGGGGTCGGCCGTGGAGGCAGTCCACCTTGATGCAACCTGCCTTGGCTTCGCATCTGCACACCAACCTTCTCAACCTAGACTTAGTAATGTATCTCAGTCTAGTGTGGGTGCTGTGAATAATCCTATCTCTAATGATGTGCCTAGTTTGAAGTTGGCTCCTGTAAGTTACTCGAACAAGGCCATCAACTCTATTGACCCCGGGATCATTCCCACACATGACCTCAATTTAAGTCTTGTAAATGTGGCAACTGAGGGCTCTGTGGCCACAAAGACCACGGCTTTGGCTGATACCACTCCATGCATGTTAACTAGCCAAGTTAACCCTAGGGTGGATGATCAAATGGCTTCTGGGCCAACAGTTGGGATTACTCCCCCTCCAAGCTCACGGCTTCATCCTTCCCCTAGGGTTGACCTGGCCAGTTTTTCTAACCCAAGTGGGGTTCATAATGCTCTCCGCGGACCCTATGTGCCTTTGACGGATTCACAAAGGGCACCACCAGGATTTAATGTCATGGGATTTAACACTAAGGCTAAGGAATTGAGCTCACATGCAGGAGTTGGTATTGGTTTGCCTAAGGATGTCTTGGTCGACCACACTAACATGCTCGTCCCTAGTACTAGTTTTTGTCCCACCATCTCAGTGGCAAATTATATCGTGCACTGCGATGCATAATCGATTATGCACCACGCATCAAAACGACGTCGTTTTGTTAAAAAAAAAAAAAAAAAAGAAGAAGAAACGGCATTTGTTTTCCGCCGTTCCGCGCCCTTCCTCAAAAAGTAACTCTGTTATTCAGTTTCATTTTGTATACACTGCAGTTTCAGTTCAACACAACTACAGTTTCATTTCGATATAACTACAGTTTCATTTGATATTTATAGACTCAAATATGTGAAAATGTTATTTAATTTGATTTTAGATACACTATAGTTTTATTAAAACACAACTACATGATTATTTTGATATAATTACAATTTCATTGTTGTACAATATACACTCAAATATGTGAAATGTCATTCAGTTTCATTTTATATACACTGCAGTTTCATTTCACCACAACTACAGTATCATTTTGATATAACTGCAGTTTCATTTGATAATATAAAAATAATACGTGAGGCAGTGTCGGTTTAGATGTACTGTAATGTCAGTTGGTGTTTAATACACCAAACATACGGACTCCATTAATAGTAACGACGGACCGTGTCTTTACTTACAGAAATGACAACATTTTTTACCGCGATGCATGTACACTGCGGTCTACGATATAACCACTGCATCTCAGTTCACCCCGGCTCTTATACTAACCTTTGACCACCTAGGCCAAATTTTGGTCAAAACGTGATCACGGGCTCAAGTGGTCCAGGGCTTAATTTTTCCATGCAACCTTGTAAAGGTGGTGAATCAACTAGCGGCCTGGTTGATAAATTTAATTTTGTTAGGCCATGCCAATTGAGCTCTAATAATGCTATCAATTTTGGATCATTTAATGTTGGCAAATTATTTCGTGCACCACGGTCGCAGTAAAACGACATCGTTTTATTTAATAAAAAGAAACGTCATCTATTTCGCGCCGTTCCGCGCCATTCCGCAAAAAGTAACTCTGTTATTCAGTTTCATTTTGTATACACTGTAGTTTCATTTCGATATAACTACAGTTTCATTTCAATATAACTACAGTTTCATTCGATATTATAACACCCAAATATGTGAAAATGTTATTTAATTTTATTTTATATACACCATAGTTTCATTAAAACACAACTACATGATCATTTCGATATCATTACAGTTTCATTACACAATATACACTCAAAAGTGTGAAATGTTATTCAGTTTCATTTTATATACACTGCAGTTTTATTTCAACACACCTACTATTTCATTTCAATTCAATTGCAGTTTCAGTTGATAATATAAAAATATTACGTGAGACAATGTCAGTTTAGATACACTGTAGTTTCATTTCAACACAACTACAGTTTCACTTCAACTGAATTGCAGTTTCAGTTGATAATATATAAAATAATACGTGAGACAGTATCGGTTTAGATACATTGTAGCGTCAGTTGATAATTAATACACCAAATATGCTCGCTTCGTTAACTGTAACGGCGCGCTGTTTCTTTACTTAAAGAAACAGCGTTGTTTTGACCGCGGTCCACGATTTAACGACTCTTTAATGTTATGCCAAACACCAACAATCCGTCTCATCTAAGTGATCTAATTGGTGAGACTATTCGGCCAATCTTTATACCCTGCACTACGGCGCACATAGCACTGTGCACCCCGCTTCTCCCAAAATGACGTTGTTTTGGTAAGTTATGTAGGGAGTTGACATGATTATATGTATTTGTTTATATAATTATGTGTATTTGTTTATATAATTATGTACATTCATGTATACAATTATGTGTATTCTAGTATAAAATTATGTACATTTTTTAACATAAGATTTTTTTAAAGAAAATTAACCGCTAACGCAGAGTAGCGAAATTTTTTTTAAAAAAAAAAAAAAAAAAAAAAAAAAAAACAAACAAACAAATTTGAAACAACGTCGTTTTGAATCAGGGTGTACAATGCAATGCGCGCCGTAGTGCACCCTATTCGGCCACTTGGGCCTAATAGTGGTGCTCCATTTGATCCTAATCTGTTAATTTCCATTGGGCCTAATGTGCAATTAAATGTTAGGGCTGATGAGTTAAGTTGCGGGCCTACTACCAATACTAGTAGTGATACAAATATTGGGGAGCCCAATACCACCTTACCCATTAATTCCCTTGCTGAGCGCAATGTGCACAAGCCATCTGAAACCAGCATTAATTCTTTAGGCCCAGACGTGCCTAATATAAATAATCCACATTCTGGACCTGGGCACAATGTCACCGATCATTATTGCATGGACCATGGTCCACACAATTGTGTAGACCATAAATAAAAAGTATATTTTTAATATATTAAGGGTACATTATTTATGTACGTAAGGTACATTTTTAAAAGTACATTTTTAATATACTAAGGGTACATTATTTTATATAATGTACCTTCAATACAAAAATAATGTACCTTCAGTACAAAAATAATGTACTTTTAATATATTAAAAATGTACCTGATATTCATGGTCCACGCAATTGCGTGGATCATGGTCCACACAATAATTTGCCCAATGCCACGCTTTGTCACTGGCAAATTATTATATATGTGGACCATATTTTGTATACTGTAAAATAATATACATTCAGTACAAAAATAATGTACATTGTATTTAGGGGATGTACATTATTTTTGTTCTGAGTATACATTATATTATATAATGTACATTCAGTACAAAAATAATGTACATTTAATATATTAAAAATGTACTTTTTGTTATGGTCCACATAACACTGTGTGGACTATGATCCACACAATAATTTATCCCTAATGTGACTTGGTCCCATGCTGGTAATGTACCGAATAATTCACACTTGGGCACAACATCAACTGGAGAACAATTCAACCCTTCGCCACCTTCAGGTACGAATTGCTCCACCTTTGCTCATTTATTTTCTAACGCCTATCAGTCGGTCCACAAAGCAATGTAAGCCCCATTCCTGTGCCTAATATATCTGAAAAAAATTGTTGAGACACACAGAGGTGAGGCTTGCATTACTTTTGATGATCATGAGGTCCAACAGATGAATCAATTAGAAAAAACTATGCTTGTTGGAAAATTTTCTCATTGTCCGCCAATTTTAACAATTATGCGGGAACACTTTGCTAAATCATATACTTTAATGGGTACTGTTAAAGTTGGCTTGGTGGACCCAAGGCATGTGTTTCTCACTTTTTCTGACCCTACTAATTGTATTGACATATTAATTAAGGGTTAGATTCTTTTTTATGGTAAGAATCCTCTAAGGCTGTTCAGGTGGACTCCTGAGTTTGACGTGACGTATGAGACTTCGTTGGCCCCAGTTTGGGTTCTTCTACCCAACCTGAAGGGCAACTATTTCTCTATTCCTTGCCTAAAACATATAGTTAAGCCCATAGGAAAGTTTCTGCATGTTGATGCAGCCACGGCTAAGTTTTCTAGGCCAAATGTGGCTAAGGTCAAGGTTGAGATTGACCTAATACTACCCCTTAAGCATAAGATTTTCATTCGCTTGGGTAGTAATAGGCCAGGTAGGGACGACTGTGGATTATGACAGGACATTGAGTATGAGAAAGTCCCTCCCTACTGCACTATTTGTTTTAAGCAGGGCCATATTACAGCTTCTTGCCGGGGTGGAGGGTACGAGTTACACCTTCGGGTACTGACCAACCTCCCTTAGGGCCCCCAGTAACTGCTACTTCTTCTGGCCCTTTCTGATTCTTCTGCAGGTATCCCTCCCCCTCCAACCCCAGTGTTGTTCCCCCTGAGCTTACTCTGGTTGTGGGGGCTAGCTCAGGCTCGGCTCATACTGGGGGATGGGGTGGGTTCAGTTACTATAAACCATGCAACGCATGTTATGACTTGGAATCAGCGTAAGCGGTATAACCGCAAGGTGAGATTGGCTAAGGGGAAGTCTCCAGTTGTTGATATCACTCTTGAGATTGGTACATCTGGGGAGCAGGTTGCTACGAGTAATGCCTTTGATGCTTTACATGTTGACGATGACCCAGTTGGTCAGGTTATTCAGGTCTCCCCTATCCCTGAGGGTAGTGAGAGGGCGCCTAGTCCGGCTACTTCAGGGCGGGTTGCTTTACAGACCCCGCAACAGGTATCTTTCTCATTTACTCATGTACCTCTTCCTGTTTTATCTTCTTCTGCTCTTGAGATTGGGACTCCCCCTTACACTCCCGTGAGTGATACTCTTTGGTTGGCCGCTGGAAGTTCTCTGGTGGCTCCTTGGGGTTCACTCTGGGGTGGGGATAAGTCTTGGTCTGATAGTGATGTTCCATCAGTAGGTCACACCCTAGAATTTGGTGCCCCGAGTTTTGATTCTGACCCGGAGTTTCATACTATTCGGGATGTGGCTGTGCTTGCGGATCGACATATGCATGTTATTCGTGATTTAGGGGGCACCCCCGTCCTTGTACTTCAGCTCCTGGTTCTCATGTTTCCTTATGAGGTACCTCGTTTGGAATGTACGGGTGGTTGCTTCTCAGGAGTCCTTTCATAGGATCTGTGTGCTACTTACATCGCATTCACCATTTATCCTTTGTTTACTTGAGCCTTTCAGTTCACCTAATAGGCTTAAGTATTTCCAACTTCGTTTTAATTTTGATCACTCTTTGCATGCTTGTGATAATAAAATCTGGTTGTTCTGGAATAATGATTTGTCGATCAGTATTGAGAGCCAGTCTGACCAGTGTGTTTCAGTTTCTTGTGCTCACTCTACTGTCCCATCCCCCTTTTGGTTATCATTTGTTTATGCTAAAACCAAAGAACGCTTTCGGGAGTCCCTATAGGCTGAGTTACAGTCAGTGATGGCTATGATTCCTGGGGGCGTTCCTTGGTCTGTTACGGGGTATTTTAATTGATTGCTTTCTGTTAACGAGAAGAAGGAGGGTCTACCGTATCCACATCGGCGGACCACCCCTTTCAAGGACTGTGTTAGTGCGTGTGACCTAATTGATGAGACTATTTATGGATCATGTTTCACTTGGAGGAATGGGAGGCGTAAAGAGTCAGCCATCTGGATGTGCTTGGATAGATGTCTTTACACCAAGGTGTGGGATTCTATTTTCAAGACTTCTGTTCGGCATTTGTCAAAGGCCACGTCTGATCACAGTCCCCTTTCTGATCTCTTATGATTTATTGAGAACGCAGGTTGTTCCGAAGCACTTTATATTTATGAATGTGTGGGTCAAGCTTGAGGATTTTCAGAGGGTTCTGCGTGATAGCTGGTCTGTCCCCATTGTTGGGGCCCCTAATGTATGTACTGGCCACTAAATTGAATCAGTTGGCTAAGGCCCAGAGTGTTTGGAGTAAGGATGTGTTTAGGAACATATTTGACAGATTGAAAGAGTACGAGGTAAAGGTACAGTCGTTGTAGGGGCCTTGACAGCAGAACCCCGATGATGACTGTGTTTTGACTGAGTATAAAAGGCAAATGCATTGTTACAAAAACAGGTCATGATTGAGGAAGAGTTTTGGCAACAAAAGGCGCGCATCACCGAGGTACAGGAGGGTGATAGGAACTCATCACACTACTTTCACAATCTTGTTAAAGAGTGCGGGCATATTCTTGTGTTTATGCATGTTTAGAGCTTGTATCTAGGGTTCATAAATGTTATTCTTTGAGCTATTCTTGTTGTTCAAGTTCCTTTGATGATTGATGTGAGATTTTGGGTTTTTTGGACTTGAACTTAATTGGCATTGGTTACATTTTTCTCCGAAGGGAATTTTTCCTCCGAGGTAGTGTACCCGCACGCGGAACAGCGGGCGGTGAGCCTACCGCCGTTCCACCCGCGGGGAACAATGTTGAAGGGTGGCGGGGGGAGCCACGGGTGGCTGCCTACCCGTGGTTCCACCGGCTGGTACATGTGTAGGGGGATGGCGGGAGGTTGTCCACCCACCGTTCCGTCTACTGGTACATGATGTTTTGGCCTCCATTTTGTTGAACTGTTGTGCAATTGTGTGTCTCATTTGATGTTTCGTACATCTAGAACGGTGTCCTAAGTAACCATGATAGGATTATGAGTCTTGAATGATGTTTAAAGGTCCAACTTTGTGATTCGTTGGATTAATGTGAAGTCATTGAAGTTCGTTTAAACCGTTATGTTTATCCTATTGATTTGCATGCTAGTTACGATGTTGTTGGTACTAGTATGTGTATGTTCATTCGTTCTCAATGAAGATTGGTAACTTGTATTTACCAATCATTGTAATCTTTGGACTGAAGTCTATCATTATTGTGACAATGTATTGAATATTCCTTTCATGTCTATCCTTGAAGTCTTTCGATTGAATCCCTTGTTGTGGTCTTGTACATATGTTGTACTCTATTGTTGATCCTTGATTGGACTATTGATGAGCCTCAATCCTCTATGACAATGACTATGTGATATGATGAAAAGTTGGCAGATATGAGCTGCGTGCTCAAATGATTGGCGGTATACAATCACGTGATAAGTACTTTATTATTATGACATTGCGATGTCTATGAAAAGCAGGCGGAATAAAGCAGGCAGATGAAGCAAGCGGGGAGCAATGGCTCCGGAGGAATATGGTTGGTGGAGTACAGGGTGGCCTGGAGGTACAGGTTGGAACTGTTATAAGGATGAAGTGGTGTAAGGTTGGAACATGGCATAAGGTTAGGAAATAGTCGTTGGAACTTGTCATTGGTTGCGATCTTTGACTTTCATTTGCTATGAGCATGTATTGATGTTATCCTTCATGTTATGATGATATCTTGATTGATATTGATGATTATATGTTGTTGATGATTGTTGGTCCCAAAAGAGGTAAGGTGAAAGTCTAGAGGGGGGGGGGGGGGGGGGGGGGAATAGACTTTCAAACTTTAGCGCACAGCACAACAATTGCTAAGCCAGAGATAAACCAAAACTCTTAACTAGATTGTTAGAGTATGGTGCACAGCGGAAATAAATAAACATAAAGTGTGTGTGAGATTGTGTGAGCAGTATATCTCGTGTAGAGCGAATATGTAAAGAGCGGTAAGTAAAGAAAGCAGTAAAGAACACAAGACAATTATAGTGGTTCGCGAGGTGGTGTAATCCTCCTACTCCACTTGCTCTTATCTCCAAGAGCAATTCACTATATCTACCACTTCTTGGTTCCAAGATACAATGAATTTCCGTGATCTAGTGCTTTGATCACAAAGCCCGCACTAATCACGCCCAGTGACACCACACTGCTGCTTCGGGTTTCACGTCGCCGCGCTACTATCCCAGGATTTCACGACTCCGCGTTACTTTCCCCCCGTCTTCCACACTCCGGTAGAAACGTATCCCGTGATCTGGTGCTTTGATCACCAAGGCCACACCAATCACGCCCAGTGCCTCCGACACTGCTGCTTCAGATCTCACAGCTCCGTGTGACAATCCAGGATTTCACAGCTCCGTGCTACTTTCCTCCCTTCTCTTGTTTTGCTCCAAAACAAGTGTTGTCTTGCTTCCAACTTCTGAGACTCTGTAGATGATCTTCAATGATGCGCAGGTCTCTTTGATGAAGATAAACACTCTGGAATGATTTCTCTTGATAGCTCTGAGTGTTTTCTCTCTTTGAATATATCAAGTAAAGCACTTGATATTTTTGCTCTGCTTTGCTCTGTTTAAGAACTCTCAGAATATTTTTCTTTTGAAGCTCTCTGAGTTCTTTTTCTTTTCTCACTTCTCACTTGAAGATTTTTGGTATGCTCTGTACCAAATGAGATTTTTGCTCTATGCTCTTTCAAACTTAATTGCTCTATTCGATCCCTTTTGTGGATTCGAATTTTCTCAACTGCTCTATTGCTCTTCACACTTTTGTTATCTTCAAGTCTTCATATCTTCATCATTTTATAGCTGGTAATGAGAATCTGTCCGTTGGAAAGAGACGCTCTCATTTTTGAAATCTTGTATCTTTTTGTCAGAGATCTTATCTTATCTTCTGCAAGGATGTCAGAAAGGATAAGCTAGCCGTTTGATGGATCTTCATCTCCATGTAAATGAGCTCCCAAACTTCATCTGATATTTCCTCTGGTTTTACGTTGAGTGGGAATATCTGGGTGTAGAACAGCTTCTCTGATTAGCTCTGAAGTGGTTCTTGTATCTTTGGGATTTAAAAATATTCATCAATTTAATCCCATACTAGTTAAAACTAGTATTTTT
Source organism: Ipomoea nil (assembly GCF_001879475.1). Lineage (NCBI taxonomy): Eukaryota > Viridiplantae > Streptophyta > Magnoliopsida > Solanales > Convolvulaceae > Ipomoea > Ipomoea nil. The sequence goes on from NW_017619458.1 coordinate 804,445, forward strand.
CCTTGTGAGAATATTTTCACTGTAAGTTCATCTTCATCTTCTTCATTCTCACGTCTGGGTGTTCTCAGACTTCAAACTGGCTTTGAACTTCCACCTAATTTGAATTTATTTCTCCTTTGTAATTAACACCCAATTTCAATTTTCAATTGGCTTGTAATTGGCACCCAATTTGAATTTGGCACCCAATTTGAATTTCTCCACTTGCAATTGGCTCCCAAACTGCTCCTGGTGCTTTCAATTGCTTCCCAATTTGACTTGTTGACTTTGACTTCGAAATTGGCTCCCAGACTTCTCCTGGTATTGAATTTCATATCAATTCAATTTGATCTCCATGTCTTCTTTGAATCGGTCCCCAACTTTGAAATTGCATCCCATAATACAACCTCAATTGGCTCCCAATTTTAATTCTACATTGGAATTGCATCCCATTCCCCAACTTTGAAATTGCATCCCATAATACAACCTCAATTGGCTCCCAATTTTAATTCTACATTGGCTTGATTCCCATGTGAAACTTCTCCCAATTTTCTCTGAAACTGGCTCCCAATTTTAATTCTACATTGGCTCCCATCTTGAATTGATTCCCATGTGAAACTTCTCCCAATTTTCTCTGAAACTGGCTCCCAAGTGCAATTGCATCTCAATTGCCACCTAAACTGGCTCCCAAGTGCAATTGCATCTCAATTGCCACCTAATTTAGGTCTCCCAATTTTCTCTGAAACTGGCTCCCAAGTGCAATTGCATCTCAATTGCCACCTAATTTAGGTCTCCCAATTTTCTCTGAAACTGGCTCCCAAGTGCAATTGCATCTCAATTGCCACCTAAACTGGCTCCCAAGTGCAATTGCATCTCAATTGCCACCTAATTTTCTCTGAAACTGGCTCCCAAGTGCAATTGCATCTCAATTGCCACCTAAACTGGCTCCCAAGTGCAATTGCATCTCAATTGCCACCTAATTTTCTCTGAAACTGGCTCCCAAGTGCAATTGCATCTCAATTGCCACCTAAGTGCTCTGAAACTGGCTCCTACAATTCACTTGTAATCGGCGCCCAAAGCTTAAACTAGCGCCCAACTCCATCAGATTAATTTAATTTCACTTCTCAAATTTTACCTTGTAAAATTGTTGATGGTGAGTTTTGAACTTGAGCCATTTCACATAATATATTAAACATCATCCACTTCATCTGTACAACTTTTGATTAAATCTCCAATCACATTTGATGTACTCCTTTCTTTCCATAGATGCTTGATCTCCAAGTCAATTTCATGCATTCTTCCAATATTAATTTTCTTCACGAAAATTCTTCTGGGATATCTTCTTTGAGTAGCATTGACGTGATTTCATATCATTCATCTTCTTCTTCAATTTGTCATTTTCTCCAGACAAATTCTTGATTTTAGGCTTTATATCTTCTTCTTCTATTTTCATGCATCTTCCTCTGTTTTTCTCTTTTCCAACTTAAATAATTTCCCTATCATGGTCTTAAGACTCTAATAGACCTGTAAATAAAATTGGGGGATCTACAAATACAAATTTGGCATATCAAAACCATTACACTTTATTCCTAACAATTTCCCCCCTTTTGATAATGCCAAAACCTATACTCAGTCATTGGCTTTAAGTCTTTGAAAAAATAATCTTTTTGCTCAATTTTATTTGACAAAGCCAAGATGAGTTTAACAGATGGTTTTCTAGACACAATCAAAAGAAACTTGTGAATTAAATTTTTAGACAAGCTCCTAAACGCATCTTGAATTATTTTTATTTTGATCATCATCAATTTTTAATTTTGTCATGCGTTTGACATATTTCTTGTCTTTTAATTCACGAAAGTCTAATTACATTAAACAAATAAAATTAAAGATTCAAAATAGACCATGGGAAATTATTATTGATATATTTCAAATTTATGGAGAAAAACGCAACAGAGGTTCGAAAATAGAGAATATCAGCTTAAGAGAATTTTCAGATTACCTTCTGGGTTTCTTCACACCAGAGTCTTTCTTCAAAATTTCCTTGACATGTTCTCTGGGCTTGAAGAAATCATCTTTGAACTTTGCATTATGAAATTTCTTTGTAAGCTGTCCGGCCATATAGTGTCCAAAAGCTTCTTTGATATTGTTGCCCGGAAGAACTCCGTTTTCCCACCATAAGACACATTCTTCGAAGCTTCTTTCTTCTCCAAGATTCATGCCCATATTTCCGGTGAAATCTCTTAGTTCATACCACATCTCGGTTCTTTTCCTTTTGCCTTCTTCTTCTTTATTCTTTTCCGAGATCCATTGGGCTTGATCGGCTGCAGGCCATTTCTTGATCATGCTTGGTAGATTTTCCTTAGTCCATATTGTTTTCTGAGTGGCGGTACCCTTAGAGCATTCAAACCAGCCACGCTGTTCAGCAACCTTCGATGTACTCGGACCAAGACTAGGATTCGCGAATTGAGCAAAACCAATCTAAGATGGTCCTTGTGAGGATTGTCCGCGGCTTCGGCCTCTACCTTGAGTAGACACTACTGGCTGTTGTTGACTTCCAAGAATAAATTCTTGTTGTTTCAAAGCCAAGTGACTGAGAATTTCTTCCCCCCTTTTGGCGTTATCAACCAAAAATGCAAGGGTCTTAAAATCTCGGTCTTGGTTTGCCTTCACAGTTTAAACATTGTTGTGTGTTTCAATGGAAACGGTTTGCACGTTGTCAAGCTTGTTTGTTGTAACTGCGAGTTCAGCTTCAAGTTTGTTGATTCGGCTTTCTTGGTCTTGAATTGCTTTGATCTGTCTCAAGTGACGTTCGTTGTTAATCTTTTCAGCTGCTTCTCGTTCCTTCTTCATGAGCTGAATCACTTCAAGTAAGCCTTTTGTCAATTCTCCTTTCAAAATTCTTTTTGCTTTGTCAATCTGAGTCTTCAAGATATTTTGATGCTCCATTAATTCCTTCAGATTGACTCGTGTATCCGTGTGTTATTGATCCATCTTTTGATTTTGTTCAACCAACTTTTCTTCAATTGTTTGACAAACAACATCACTGGATTCGGCTACTTTGGCAAATAAGGATGAAAATATGCCATCATCTTGATCATTCATCTGCACAAAGTTTTGAGGGGATCCGAATGGACTTCTATTCGGATCTGTGAGAACAACTGTATCAATAAGTTGCATCCCTTCTTCTTCAGGTGATTCGGCTTCTTGATTTAGATCACAAACTTGTTCTTCTAGGACTTCTGTTCTCGTGTAGTTGTCTGCAAATAATTCTTCATTTTCTAGAACAGGGTCCATGGTAGGCATGGTAGACTCGGTATGGTGTACCGGCAATACACTGGATAAATCCTCTGTGATTTGCAGTCTACTCTCAGTAGCAACTTCTACTGCAACTTCCACTGGTATATCTCTTCTTCTTTCTTCTGACACTTGTTCTCTTATCTCTTCTCGTACTGACACTTCTCCTCTTAATTCTTTTCTTCTCTTATCCCTTTTGTAGCCATAAAATTTTTAATTTCTTTTTATTCTTTCTTCTCCCTTTTTTTATTTTATTCATATAATTTTTTTGTGTATCTTTTTGGCTACGAAACTTGTTCTTTTTATATACGTAGGGATTTTTCATTTTGTAGGAGAGAGAGACAGAGAGAAAATAGAGATAGACAAAACCAGTAGCAAAAACATCCATTTTTCATTATTTATCTCCTTCTTAGGGAGAGAGAAAGAGAAAACATTTTTTTTTGATCAGGTCACATCACATATTCAGACTTCATCAGCAGAGAGACCAGCGCCGTGATTAGTCTCAAGATCAGCATGCGGTGGAGACGGAGAGCTTGATTTCAGAGTATAGACTAACCCGGGTTCCATTGAGAGTTGAGCAGATCGCTTGAAGCTGCGGGTTAGAGGACGAGAGGACAGTGGTGATGGCGTCGAGCGTCGTAGCTGCACTGCTGAGACTTTCGGACCTTTTTGAACTTGATCCTTGGTCGGTGGTTGTCCTTTCTCTTCTTCAGAGAATAGGATGAGAGGATCGCTAGGTGTGTCTCCAATTTCATGTCCTCCATTTGCAGCACGTCGAGCTCTTAGCATCGCTTGTCTTGCTTGCTCGGCCACTCTCCTGGAAGATCTTCTCTTTTCTTGATTCTTTGGAGTCATCGAAGCCTGCAAAAAAAATAGATACAAACAAAAGAAATCTCCACACAGATTTATTTGCTTCAGGTCCTAATTTATAGGCCTAGGAAGGTGCTAGAACCGTGTGTCCTAATGATGAAGAGGGTGAAAGGTTTTCTCTGGATATATCCGACGTTTGGTTTCAAAAGGTTTGATGAATGCTTTCATGACTCTTCATTGGTCGAGAAAGCGGTGGATGTGATGGGTAGCGGTTTCTAGAAGATTTAATGAGGGATTAGGGTGACGATTTGAGAGAGAATGAATCGATTGGGAAGGGTGCTGATATAGGAGAGGATTATGGGGGGAGGTTTAGGTTGGGTGGAGGTTTAGAAAGGGTAGGAGTTTATGGGTGGAGGTTTGATGCCCAATTAAACTCTAATTTTCCTCCTTTATCCCCTGATTTCCTTCTCAAATTCGTGTACCACAAACATAATAACACTCAAACATCTGGTTAGTAGCAAAAATTACTCCACAAATAATTAATCACACATACCAATTATATTAAACTCATACACGATAATTTCCAATCAAAAATTAAACACATTTTGAAATTAACAAAATTAACACACATATTCCTAAATTATAATTAGAAACAACTTTATATAAAAAGCACACAAATCAGATTCCAAAATATTTTAGAAACTAACAAAAATATTAACTTCTAGATTTCTAAAACATTTTATTGCAAATTATATCACATATACTGCATATATATATACAATTAACACTTTAAATCACATTTTGCACATAACACATATATATTTTTAAACAAACACGGTAAATTATTTTTAGAGCAAATTGTTCATGCAAACAAGTTAGTTAATTTACAGAAACATGAACACATACTCAAAAACTGATTAACACATTAAAACATGCAATTTTAAACAACTTATCAAATAAATCACGAATTGCATATTTTATCAAATTAATTTGCATGGCATATGATCTCACATTAAATAACACATGCAAATGCACAAATAAGATCCTAACACATATTGCAATTTTATCACATAAAAATTTCGAATAAAAACATACATGCAAATACGTAAAACAATTTATTCACATAAAACAATTTATTTTGAGCACAAGTATCAATTTAAATAGAGAGATTAAGTCCAGTGATACTTAGCTCATTTCGATCATTCCCAACTCGTGCCTTAAGGTAGAAAATCTCGTTTCGCATAAAGGCTTTGTGAGAATATCAGCAACTTGGTTTTCCGTAGGGATATATTCGATCTTCAGATTTTTCTTTTCAACGTGATCCCTTATAAAATGATGTCGAATGTCGATATGTTTGGTTCTTGAGTGAAGCACCGGATTGTGAGTGATAGCGATTGCACTAGTATTATCACAATAAATACTAACGTCATCACAATTAACTCCGTAATCCTTCAATTGTTGCTTCATCCAAAAAATTTGCGCACAACAACTTCCTGCAGCAATATATTCGGCCTCGGCGGTACTAGTTGCAATGGAATTTTGCTTTTTGCTGAACCAAGAAACAAGCCTTCCCCCCAAGAACTGGCATGTCCCGGAAGTGCTTTTTTTGTCTATTTTGCAACCTACAAAATCCGCATCTGAAAAACCCGTTAGAGTAAAATCTGTACCTTTTGGATACCACAATCCAACATTGATTGTGCCTTTCAAATATCGTATGATCTTCTTTGTTGCGGTGAGGTGGCTTTCTTTTGGATTTGCTTGGAATCTTGCACACACGCCCACAACATAAGAAATGTCCGGCCTGCTTGCAGTAAGATATAGAAGTGAACCTATCATTCCTCTATATTTTGTTTGATCGACATCCTTTCCATTTTCATCTTTGTCTAGCCTTATTGATGTGCTCATTGGAATTTTGATCGATGATTTTCCATCAAGGCCAAACTTCTTTATCAAGTCGCGGGTGTACTTTGCTTGATTAATGAATACTCCTTCTTTCAGTTGTTTGACTTGTAAGCCCAAGAAGTAATTCAATTCACCCATCATGCTCATTTCGAATTTATTCTGCATAAGCTTCGAAAATTTCTCACACAAAGAATTGTTAGTGCTTCCAAAAATAATATCATTAACATATATTTGCACTAATAAAATATGATCACCATCTTGAATTCTAAATAGAGTTTTGTCAACAAGGCCTTTGGTGAATCCACAGCTTATTAAGAACATTGACAAGGTATCATACCAAGCTCTAGGTGCTTGTTTCAACCCATACAATGTCTTTTTAAGTTTATAGACTTTATCACCTTCGCCTTTTACCTCAAAACCTGGGGGTTGTTCGACATAAACTTCTTCTTCGAGTAGACCATTCAAGAATGCGCTTTTCACGTCCATTTGATAAACGGTAAAATCTTTGTGTGCGGCGTAGGCTAGGAAAATTCTGATTGCTTCAAGTCGAGCTACCGGTGCAAAAGTTTCATCAAAATCTATTCCTTCTTCTTGAGAGTATCCTTTTGCAACGAGCCTTGCTTTATTCCTAACAATAACGCCTTCTTCGTTTGCTTTGTTCCGGAAGACCCATTTGGTTCCTACAACATTGTGGTTTGCCGGTCTTGGAACAAGTTCCCAAACATCATTTCTTTTGAATTGATCGAGCTCTCTTGCATAGCATTTATCCAATCCGGATCATTGAGAGTTTCGTCAATTTCTTTTGGTTCAATCTGAGATAGATAACACGTGAACAATGCTTCCATGGTAGATGATCTTGTTTTCACGCCTTCATGGATATTCCCAATAATTAATTCTGGAGGGTGATTTTTGAGCCATCTTAAATCTGGTTCAAATGGGTGCATGGTACTGGGTGGATCCATTTGTTGTGTACTAGGAGAGTTGGTTCGAATTTCCACATTTAATTCATTTTGTAATTGACCACCAACTTCACCAGTAACTTGATCACTAATTGGAACCCGTACTGCATCCTCATTATCACGTGAGGCATCACTCCCAAAATTATTATTAAAAGAATTTCCAACTTCTTCTAGATGAGGGATGGGATTTTCTAGAGAATTAATTTCCAACTCATCCATTCCCTGCAAAACATCATCTTCACACGTATCATTAGTATCACAAAAATCAATATGACACTTGTTACCATTTTGCGCAATTTCTTCGTCCAGTGCATCATTCTTGATCTGTGATTTTTCATCAAATACCACGTGTATGGATTCTTCAACCACCATTGATCTTTTATTCAAAACTCTGAACGCCTTGCTAGTAGTCGAATATCCTAGAAAAATTCCTTCATACTTATTGGATCAACCGGTCCAAATAAGTCCATATGTAGTAAGCTTAGCGGTCTTGACGTTGACTCGTGTGTCTTTGATTTGAAGGATGATTTGATTTGCTTTCCGTGTTGGCATGCATCACACACTTGGTCCTTCTTGAAAATAATATCTGGCAAGCCTTCTACTAGATTCTTCTTCGCAAGCTGATTGATGGTCTTGAAGTTTAAGTGGTTGAGCTTTCTGTGCCATTCCCAATTAGCTTCATTTGAATTTCTGGCCATTAAGCACACTGAATCTTTGCTTGTGCTCCAATCAACAATATACATATTCTTTCGTCTTTTTCCAGAAAGAACAATCTCATTTGTGAGCTCATTTTTGATTAGGCAATTATCTTTAGAAAATTCTACAAGATAGCCCTTATCACAAAATTGACTAGTGCTCAACAAATTAAATTTTAATCCTTCAACGAAAGAAACATCTTCAATCTTCAAACCATTTTTCTTGATCGTGCCAACTCCTTTTGTAATTCCATAATTTTGATTTCCTCCGAATATAACTTTTGGTCCATCGATTTCTTTGAAATTTACTAGATATGATTTATTTCTAGTCATGTGGCGTGAGCAACCACTATCGATGTACCAAACATCCTGCAAAAAAGATTAATTAACTTTAGGTACCCATACTTGCTTGGGTCTTTTACTGTTAGTGATTTTTGGTAACCAAACCCACCTTGATCTTATTGAATTAAGATGAGGCGATTTGTAACCATTAGAGACACGATAATCATAACTCACATTAGAAAATATTTTTGGCGCCGGGTTTTGAAAATTATTTTTATATTTTGGCACTTGGGAAGAGAATGGTTGCTTTGGTCTATAAAAAATATTACATCTATTGCACAACCAATCTTTTTGAGTGGGATGAAATTTCCCAACTTTATTTCTAGAAAAACTTCCCTCTTTTCTATGAAATCTTTTTGCACTTGACTCTTTGGCATATCTTTGCTTGATGAATTTTTGTTGCTTTGTCGTATAATTAAATTGTTTCGGCCTTTCAACATTCATCTTTGCATTTGTTTGATAGCCAAGTCCTTGTCTCATCGTGCTATTCTGACTTTTAACAAATTTTATCATTTTAACTTTATTATTTAAAGTAGTAGTAGAATTAGTCAGATTTTGAGGGGTTTGAGAACATGTGGAGTCATAACCGATTCCGGTTCTATCTCTTGATGGATTTTGCATGATCACCATTTTATCTATAATTTTAGACGAATTAGTGAACGTAGCAATAGTAGCTCTAAGATTATGTTCTCTAACCTCTCTAGCTTTACACTCTTCTTGAAGATGAATATTTTCATTCTTCAATTTACTCACTTCAAGTAAAGAATCTTGCAATTTTTTATTCATTTCTTCTTTTTCAAGAATTAGAATATTATTGCGCTCCTTGAGTTGAGGATGAGTGAGCATGATCTTTTGACATTCTCACATTAGATTGTCAATAGATTCACGAGAAAAAGAAGAATTAACAGAATTGAAAGAATTAGATGTTACCTCTTCTTCCTCTGCGTCAAGAGCCATAAGACAATCTTCACTTGTACTCAACTCAATTGACTTGCATATTAGAGCCGTATCATCATCCGAACATGAACTTTAATCGCTTGATGATGAATCCTCCGAATCATTTTCGTTTGGTTCGTTGCTAACGAGAGCTTTTCTTTTGTCGCGCTTGAACCTTTTGCTTTCGGATTTGTTCGGCATAGATTCAACATTTTTGCATTGATACTTGCTAACGATCGGATACGGACAATTTATTTTAAAATGTCCGGGTTTGCGGCAATTGTAGCACAAATCCTTATTTTCTTCGACTTTTTCTTCTTGTGTTACGCGAGAGATGAATTTTCCACGAGCAGAATTTTTGTTGTCTCCATTTCGCATAAACCTTTTAAATCTTTTCACAAAAAGAGCAAACTGTTCGTCAGTCATAAAATCAACATTATTTTCTACTGACCTGGAGGTTGACAGTTGTTCGGCCATTAGAGCAGCATTTCGAGCTTCATGAACATCATCATCTTTGGCTTTCATTTTGAACTCATATGCCTTTAGATCACTAAATAATTTGTCTGTTGACAACATTCTTAGGTCTCGGTGATCGCGCATAGCCGTAACCTTCATATCCCATGCAGATGGTAAGCCTCGTAGGATTTTGAGATTAATTTCTTTTTGGCTAATATTTTTGCCAAGATCACTAATCTCTCCAAGAACTTTGATCATTCGAGCTTCTATGTCTGCAACACTTTCATTTGAGAGCATTTTGAAATCTTCAAACTTCTTCATGGCGATTGTGAGCTTATTGTCTTTTTCTTGTTCATCTCCTTCGCCAATCTTGATGAGAGTTTCCCATATTTCTTGGGCAGTGGCACACTTTCGGATCTTCAGAAATATTGTATCATCAACGGCTTTGAATAGAATATCCTTGGCAATATTGTCAAGATTATTCCGCGTTCTATCGTCCGATGTCCATTCCGGTTTTGGCTTTTGTACGTACTGTGGAGCATCCGGGGATATAACAAACGGCGTATTGATTTTTAATATTTCTATAGGGCCAGTGGAAATAACTTCCCACATTTCATCGTGTAAGGCCGATAAGTGTACCTGCATACGAACTTTCAATCATCAAATTTATCAAGAGAGATAATAGATTTTGAGCTAAATCTTTCTTCATCATCATCACGAGAGATATGAAAGATTAATCCAATTCACACACTTTGTAGAATGGATCTGTCTAGCAGTCAGAAACGGTTGACCCAGTTAGGCACGTGCTTAGATAGCAATTTGGCCTAAATAGACAGCCTGCTCTGATACCAATTGTTGGTCCCAAAAGAGGTAAGGTGAAAGTCTAGAGGGGGGGGGGGGGGGGGGTGAATAAACTTTCAAACTTTTTCGCACAGCACAACAATTGCTAAGCCAGAGATAAACCAAAACTCTTAACTAGATTGTTAGAGTATGGTGCACAGCGGAAATAAATAAACATAAAGTGTGTGTGAGATTGTGTGAGCAGTATATCTCGTGTAGAGCGAATATGTAAAGAGCGGTAAGTAAAGAAAGCAGTAAAGAACACAAGACAATTATAGTGGTTCGCGAGGTGGTGTAATCCTCCTACTCCACTTGCTCTTATCTCCAAGAGCAATTCACTATATCTACCACTTCTTGGTTCCAAGATACAATGAATTTCCGTGATCTAGTGCTTTGATCACAAAGCCCGCACTAATCACGCCCAGTGACACCACACTGCTGCTTCGGGTTTCACGTCGCCGCGCTACTATCCCAGGATTTCACGACTCCGCGTTACTTTCCCCCCGTCTTCCACACTCCGGTAGAAACGTATCCCGTGATCTGGTGCTTTGATCACCAAGGCCACACCAATCACGCCCAGTGCCTCCGACACTGCTGCTTCAGATCTCACAGCTCCGTGTGACAATCCAGGATTTCACAGCTCCGTGCTACTTTCCTCCCTTCTCTTGTTTTGCTCCAAAACAAGTGTTGTCTTGCTTCCAACTTCTGAGACTCTGTAGATGATCTTCAATGATGCGCAGGTCTCTTTGATGAAGATAAACACTCTGGAATGATTTCTCTTGATAGCTCTGAGTGTTTTCTCTCTTTGAATATATCAAGTAAAGCACTTGATATTTATGCTCTGCTTTGCTCTGTTTAAGAACTCTCAGAATATTTTTCTTTTGAAGCTCTCTGAGTTCTTTTTCTTTTCTCACTTCTCACTTGAAGATTTTTGGTATGCTCTGTACCAAATGAGATTTTTGCTCTATGCTCTTTCAAACTTAATTGCTCTATTCGATCCCTTTTGTGGATTCGAATTTTCTCAACTGCTCTATTGCTCTTCACACTTTTGTTATCTTCAAGTCTTCATATCTTCATCATTTTATAGCTGGTAATGAGAATCTGTCCGTTGGAAAGAGACGCTCTCATTTTTGAAATCTTGTATCTTTTTGTCAGAGATCTTATCTTATCTTCTGCAAGGATGTCAGAAAGGATAAGCTAGCCGTTTGATGGATCTTCATCTCCATGTAAATGAGCTCCCAAACTTCATCTGATATTTCCTCTGGTTTTACGTTGAGTGGGAATATCTGGATGTAGAACGGCTTCTCTGATTAGCTCTGAAGTGGTTCTTGTATCTTTGCGATTTAAAAATATTCATCAATTTAATCCCATACTAGTTAAAACTAGTATTTTTCCTTGTGAGAATATTTTCACTATAAGTTCATCTTCATCTTCTTCATTCTCATGTCTGGGTGTTCTCAGACTTCAAACTGGCTTTGAACTTCCACCCAATTTGAATTAATTTCTCCATTGTAATTGGCTCCCTCCCAATTCCAATTTGAATTGTTGACTTTGACTTCGAAATTGGCTCCCAGACATCTCCTGGTATTGAATTTCATATCAATTCAATTTGATCTCCAAGTCTTCTTTGAATCGGTCCCCAACTTTGAAATTGCATCCCATACTAATTGGCTCCCAATTTCAATTCTACATTGGCTCATTGGCTCCCATCTTTGACTTCGAAATTGTCCCCAACTTTGAAATTGCATCCCATACTAATTGGCTCCCAATTTCAATTCTACATTGGCTCATTGGCTCCCATCTTTGACTTCGAAATTGGCTCCTAGACTTCTCCTGGTATTGAATTTCATGTCTTCTTTGAATCGGTCCCCAACTTTGGGATTCTACATTCCCCAACTTGACTTCTCCTGGTATTGAATTTCATGTCTTCTTTGAATCGGTCCCCAACTTTGGGATTCTACATTCCCCAACTTTGGGATTCTACATTGGCTCATTGGCTCCCATCTTTGACTTCGAAATTGGCTCCCAGACTTCTCCTGGTATTGAATTTGTCTTCTTTGAATCGGTCCCCAACTTTGGGATTCTACATTGGCTCACATCTTTGACTTCAAAATTGGCTCCCAGACTTCTCCTGGTATTGAATTTCATATCAATTCAATTTGATCAAGAATCGGTCCCCAACTTTGAAATTGCATCCCATACTAATTGGCTCCCAATTTCAATTCTACATTGGCTCCCATCTTGAATTGATTCCCATGTGAAACTTGCTTCCCAATTTCCACTTGTAATTCCATCAGATTAATTTAATTTGACTTCTCAAATTTTACATTGTAAAATTGTTAATGGTGAGTTTTGAACCTAAGCCATTTCACATAATATATCAAGCATCATCCACTTCGTCCGTACAACTTTTGATTAAATCTCTGATCACATTTGATGTACTCCTTTCTTTCCATAGATGCTTGATCTCCAAGTCAATTTCATGCATTCTTCCAATATTAATTTTCTTCACGAAAATTCTTCTGGGATATCTTCTTTGAGTAGCATTGACGTGATTTCATATCATTCATCTTCTTCTTCAATTTGTCATTTTCTCCAGACAAATTCTTGATTTTAGGCTTTATATCTTCTTCTTCTATTTTCATGCACCTTCCTCTGTTTTTCTTTTTTCCAACTTAAATAATTTCCCTATCATGGTCTTAAGACTCTACTAGACCTGTAAATAAAATTGGGGGATCTACAAATACAAATTTGGCATATCAAAACCATTACACTTTATTCCTAACAATGATTCCATTATTCTTATCGTTGTATTAATCTCTTGATTTATCGTATAATGGTCGGTTGATTGAGAGTGTTCCATGATGAGTCTTATGTTGTTTCTATTCCTCGTTTTAAAAGACTATATATTATGTATTCCAAGTCTCAAATGATTTTCTTATATCTGTACTATATGTACTCAACGAGTAGTGGTGGGTTACTTAACATTATTCGCTAACAGGTGCTACCCCTTATGTTTTACAGGTACAGAGTAGATCGTTGTGAGCGCGCTTTTTAGTTTAGACTTGTGGCCTGTGAGCCTTAGACTTGTGAATTCTTGACTTATTTTTGGATTTTGATGTTTAGTACTTGGTTCCTAGCCTGTGCATCTATAAATTAGATAGATGTGGCATAACATTTCCCGATTTGACTGTTAGCTTCCACGACTCTTAGGGGGGTGTATTCAATCATGACTTTCATAGAGTTTTAATGACTTTTATGAACTTTAAAAGTTTGGAGGTATTCAATTCAAACTTTTTGAGAGTCTTTAAAAGTCAGACGTTATTCAATCAAGATTTTTAAAGAGTCTTTAAAAGTCGTGTGGTATTCAATTAAGGTCCGCTTGGAAAGCAGGAAAGTGACTTCTGGAAAATGTTTTCTGAAAAATGACTCATTTTCCAGGAAACATTTTCATTTCCAGTGTTTGGTTGCATTTTGGAAAACTTATTGTGTTTAGTTTATTTTCTGGAAAAATGAGTAGAATTGTATGTTAAAACATTTTGGCGGAAAATGACTTCGCCCAAATTTTGGCGGAAGTCATTTTCCGCAAAAATGGCTTCATTTTCCCCAGTCAACGAAAAATGTTTTCCGTTGACTGGATTTTTCTGTTGCATCCAAACACTGAAAACTCAAAAAATATTTTCTAGAAGTCATTTTCCGAGTTTCCAAACGGACCCTAAGACTTTTTTTGAAAGAATTAGATTAATTCATTGAATCACGAGCAAGAATGTTTACAAGAAAAGATGGAGGAGTGTCTAGCCACTCCCCGCAACCTGACTTAGAAAAGGCCTCCCTAGCAACAGAGTGGGCGGCACAATTCGCAGATCGCCTAGCATAACAGAATTTAACATCATCAATTTCCATTGCTAAATTCCTAACATCATCAACTAAGAACCCGAAAGCAGAATTAAAAGAAGGCGCTCTAATTGCATTATAAACAACTTGGTAGTCCGTTTCAACATCCACAGCACCCATACCTGTATTCTTCAACCAACGCAGGGCCTCTCGGATACTCAAAATTTCAGCTTCTTTCACCATATATACCCCGGGCACTAACATGTTCTTTGCAGCAAGAAAATTCCCAAAATCATCCCGCAAAACCCAGCCAAAGCTCATAATTCTACTACCCTCCATCAGGGCGGCATCCGTATTTAGCTTCATGATAAGCATATTTTACACTAATATTTTAGGTACATCTTTATAATAATTTTGCACTAATTATTTAATATTATTTAACAATTAATATTTTTTAAGAGTTTAACAATTAATGAGCTAAATATAGTACTAAATATATATAATATATAATATATAATATATAGTATACATATATTACGTACTACTACATAAGATAATATATAACATATATACGAACACATCATAATATATATATATATATATATATATATATATATATATATTATACGTACCACTACTATATATATATATATATATATATATTTATTACAAAGGAAGGGGATACCCATACAATCTATGCCTACACTGACGCTCGAAACCTAAACCTATATATATATATATATATATATATATATATATATATATATATATATATTATAATGGTCCAAATCCCCTAGCTAATTCCTAGCATGCATGAAATTAAAAGATTAAAATCTTATGATTGAATTGTTCTTTTCTTTTACCGGCGTGCGAATCTCACGGACAAACACGGAAGCCTTCAGGACGTGAGGTACAAAAGTAGGAAAATAGGTGGTAGAGGTTCATTTAGTTCATTTTTAGAATGCTATAAATAGTAGATGTTTCCATTTGTAAAATATTCATTCTTTTGTTCATGCTCCCCCTCTCGATTATTCTGTAAAGCTGTTATCAATGTCCATTCATTGCTAATTTCTTTAGCTTGGTTTAGTGAATTGAAGCCCTGAAATTGATTATGCTGTAAGATTATTTATTTATTTTTATTATATAATTTTTATGCATTTGGGTATTAAATATTCTTCTAAGTTATTTGAATAGTTGTATCATTTAATTGCTAGGGAGGCCTACTAGTTATTTACTTGATATAATTATTTGCTATATTAGATAATGTTGTGCTACAAATTATTCTAATATTCAGTAGCAACTGGGTTAATTATTGACGGCTTAGTGATAATTGGACTCGGGTAGAATATTTTCCTAAATTAAATGCAACCGCTTGTGCTTGTGTTATTTAGTTTGTCGGTTTTCCTAGTTCCTATTGCTGCTATTAAATTAAATCTATAGCGTTTGTCTTAGGTTATTTAGTAGTTAGGGGTAATTAAACCGCGTGTGTTTTAGTTACCTACAACTAAGGGAAAACGGAAATGAAATAATTTCACGACAAATATTCAATTGCATATTAATTGCTTTATGAATCAATGATCAGTGTTATATTCCGGTGGTGGATCTTTACTAACCAAGGTTTTCTATTCTGAGTGTTTTCAATATATTGTTTTCATTGCTTTATTCGTTTATTTTCTTTGATTATCACCTTCATACCAAAACCCCTTTTACTTTAATTTGAACACATACATTAAACTAGTCACTCCTCGTGGGATCGATCCTTACGCCCGCTACTACGTTTGTAAGGTTTTAATTTGGGAGCATACGACAGCTCGTCACTTCAGCCTGCCATGAGGCGGCCTGGTCCATGCTTCCACACGTGATTGAGCAGGCTGGTGAATAACCGGCTCATTCGCGCTCCTCCAATTATCCAGAAAGAGCATAGGCCTTTGAACCACTATGCTCAGATCAACATCCACCCCCTTCCACACACTGTCATTTCTACTGCACCAAATACCCCATACTACCATCATAAAGACAGGCAACTGATCAGCATTTAGTGAATTCAAAACCCAAAAAAAACCAATCACTCACACGATTACCTATAAAGGCACTGACATGCGGCATTCCCAAATTATTCCACATGTTGGCTACTTTAGTGCAAAAAGCAAACAAATGAAGGCCCGTCTCCTCAACTCCCCTGCACATGTGACAATTCAAAGAGCATGCAACATTCTTAGACAACAGATTATCACGTGTTGGCAAAAAAGATGACGCCAACTGCCAACTAAAATTCTTCACCTTAGGAGGGATGTGGAGCCCCCAAATTCTCGACCATGAACGGTCATCCGCAGGTACCATAGTAAGCTGTTTATAACATGATTTAACCGTATAAGCTCCCTTCTGATCCCAATGCCATACCCACTGATCCTGAGGCCTGCGTATGCTGAGAGGAATGTTAAGAATCAAATTAGCATCACGTATATTAAAGATATCCCTCACACAACCCACATCCCAACCAGTACCTTGCACATTCATAAGAGAGGACACCGGAGCTTCATACACTGACTGGTGCAAGTCAGTTTCCACATACGGATTTTGATCAACTGGCAACCACGGATCCGAGCCAATAACAATGTCCTTCCCATCCCCTACCGCCCTCCTACACCCGGTCATCAGGATACTCTTAACCTCATACATAACCCTCCAAATATAAGACGGGTTGTTCCACTCAGAAGCTCCAAAATAATCACAATGTGGGTAGTACCGCGCCTTAAACACCCGAGCCACCAGGCTCGTTGGCCTAGTAATTAGCCTCCAGGCCTGCTTCCCGAGAAGAGCCTTTCATCTCATGAAGACGACGAAAACCCATCCCACCCACAGCCTTCGGTTTACACAAGCCCTCCCAGGTGCGCCATTTAATCCCACGACCATCGCCAACACTGCCTGTCCACCAATACTGGTTCATAATGCTCTGAATATCATGACAAAGCCCAAGTGGTAACAAGAAAACCATCATAGCATAAGCCGGCATCGCCTGTATCACATTCTTAAGTAGCACTTCCCGCCCCGCCCTAGACAGATACTTAGAATTCCATGATCGAATCCGGTGCCAAAATCCGATCCTTCAGAAAGCCCAGGATGGCCCTCTTCCTTTTGCCAACCAGCGATGGCAAACCCAAATACCTCCCACTAGTATCCCCTTCCTCCACACCTAGGATGTCTACTACTTCATTTCGCACATTCTGCGGCACATTCGCACTGAAATAGGCTGTTGACTTTTCATAATTAATATGTTGACCTGAAGCCTTGGTATAAGTATCCAACACATACCTCATTTGTACACTCTCTTCCACGTCTGCCCGATGAAACAGGAAGCAATCATCGGCGAACAGCAGGTGAGAAATGGTTGGTGCCCCTCTCGCAACACTGACCCCATGCGAGAGCCCTGTAGACATCTTCCTCTCAATCAAGGCACTCAACCCCTCGACAACAAACAAGAACAAGTAGGGAGACAGCGGGTCCCCCTGCCGGAGACCCCTACCCGAGATAATCGGCCCCACCTGTCGCTGATCATGCAGAATATGATAGTGTACCGATGTGACAGTTTCCAGCATTATCTCGACCCACCGGCTACTAAACCCCATCTTAAGCATTACCGCCTCCAGAAACTTCCACTCTACCCGGTCGTAGGCTTTTGACATGTCAAGCTTCAAAGCCACTAGCCCCCTACAACCCTGGGTCTTTCGCTTCAAATGGTGGTGCACTTCAGAGGCTAACATGATATTGTCCGTGATCAACCGCCCCGGAATGAATGCACTTTGTGCATGTGAAATCAGATTCTGCAGGAGAGATTTTAATCTATTAGCACATACCTTTGCCGCAATCTTGTACACGACATTGCACAACGCAATTGGCCGCAGGTCCATCATTGTCTCCGGATTAGTCTTTTTAGGGATCAAAACAATCAAGGTATCATTTGCCTTAACTGGTAACCTGGCTGTATCCAAGAAATTCCTGCAAAATCCCGTAACTTCCCCTCCTACAACGTCCCAGAAATACTGAAAGAACCCTGGTCCAAAACCATCTGGTCCTGGGGATTTATTCGGATGCATCTGAAAGACCACCACACGCACCTCCTCCATACTCAACGGCCGTAACAACCATGTGTTATCTCGCTCAGTAACCCTTTCACTGATAGCTTCCACCACCTCCTCCATATCCCCATAGTCTGGCGCAAACAGGTTATTAAAATAATTCAGCATGACATTATCCAAACCCGTTTCCTCCCGAACCCAGTCTCCATTCTCATCCCGGAGCCTCTTAATGCTATTCTATCTCTTTCTCACTTTCACCGAGTTGTGAAAGAACTTAGTATTCGTATCGTCGCCTTGATACCAATGTTCTTTGGCTCGCTGTCGCCAGTATATGTGCTGCTGTTCAAGTAAAAACAACAACTCCTTTTCCACTGTGGCATACTCCCGCATACCCGGCTCATCCCGACGAGACAACAACCCCTCCAACCGGCGCTTATTCTGCTCAATCTTTCGCTGAAAATCTTTATTATAACTACGGCCCCATCGCGAAATGTCACGAGCACATACCTCCACCCTATCCAACGTATCCAAACCCACTGTCCGATTCTAACTATGTACGACAATTTCCCTGCAGGCTTCCTCCCTCAACCAAATGTTATCAAAACAGAATCTAGCCCTCTTCCGCACCTGCGGTAAAGCTACGGGCGTGAAGACAAGAGGTAGATGATCACTGTACAAAGTAGGCAGAGACTGCGCCCGTGCCCCCTCAAACAAGTCCAGCCAACTCTCACTTGCTAGAATACGGTCCAACTTTTCCTGTATCATCCGGCTAGTCCCACGTGACTTCACCCAGGTGAATTGGTGGCCACCAAACGGGATGTCCTGCAAACCACAATCCGCTACCGCCTCCCTAAACCTATTAATGAGCCACCCCGGATGGGGTGCCCGTCCCAACTTCTCAGACTGATCCAATAAGTCGTTGTAGTCCCCCATAACCAGCCATGGCAAAGTAGACCGTGCTGATAGGGAACGCAATAACTGCCATGCCTCCTTTCTACGATGCCTCTCCGGGTACCCGTAATAGCCTGTGAACCGCCAACATGGACTGCCCACATCCATTCTCACTTCCATGTCCACATAATTTGAGGAATAACTAACAACTTTCAACTCCACAGTTTTAGACCATAACAAAGCCAAACCACCACTATGCCCCACTGCATCTACCGTGAACGGACAATCAAAACCCAGCTGCACCCGGATTTCTTCTATTCGATGCTTATCCACAAAAGTCTCAATAAGAAAAATCACACTCGGCCTCTCAGTGCGAACCAAGTCCGCCAATACCCGAATTGCCGTCTGGTTGCCAAGCCCCCGGCAATTCCACGATATGAGACTCATGACTCTCGGCGGGCCTGCGCCGCAAGACCCGCCTCCAACCCATTTTTTGACAGACCCGTTTCACAATCCATTCGTTCACCCCCTACTGCCACACTGCCCTCCCCTTCTTCCAACCTTCTCTTCTTCGGGTCTCCCACCACAACACCCGGGATTTCCACCCTGGCTCCCTCCGATACCGAACCACCCCCCGACTGCCCTCCCCGACCCCCAATAACCACCGACTTCCACAATCTGCGCTCAGCCATAGCCTCGGGCGGAATCCAACTCTGATTCTGTGTTGGTGTTCCGCGACGCGACCCCGCTCTCAACCAAACCCCATACGGCTTTTCTGCCCTCAAAACACCTTGCTGGAGTGCCAATCTACAATGTTTATCCCCGTGGCCAATCACACCACACAAAAAACAAAAAGTCGGGAGCCGTTCATACCGGAAATCTATCACAGACCAACTGCCCGCATCCCGCTTAAGCTTCATCTGCTTCTTCAATGGTTTCTGCACATCCAAAGAAACCCTTACCCGGAAGAAAGCTCTCATTGAGCCATCAAAGTTACGGCTGTCCGTTAGCACAACTTCCCCCAGAAACGAGCCTATTGCCACCAACACCGACTCCGATCGGAAACCCGTAGGTAAAGAATGAACTTGCACCCAAAAATCCGCATGGGTTAGTGGCACTGTCTCCGGGTTTGCTCCCGGTGGCACCCTCTTCATGATGAGTAAACTTTGCTCATAAGCCCATGGCCCCTCACTCAAAATACGCTCCAAATCCCCCTCATGATAAAATCGAAAAAGATACTTACGTGGCTGAAGCTCTCGCATGTTTACCCCCATAGCTGCCTGCCAAACCCCTGCCATGGTATCTTGAAAGAAAGCAAACCGGATGGTGCGGTTCGTCACAAGCCTTCCTACCGCATAGAAAGCGTCGTCGACCTCAGCCTGATCAACAACTTCTGCTGGAACATTGACAGCGGACTCGTCGTCATCCACGTCAGCTAGCGTTAGGTTGGCACACTGCTGGGCAATATCATCGGTCTCCATGTCAGAAAGCTCCGTCAGGTTCGTCGTACGTCGTAGACACGGGGTTTCCGTCAAGAATTCTCAAACCCTAGATGACTCGTGAAAAATAGCGAGAGAGAGAAAAATTTTTGAAAATAATTAATTTTTTAAGTAGTTCTAGACCCTAAGACTTTTAAAGACTCTTTACAAGTTATGTGGTATTCAAAAAGTTATGAACTTTTGTAGACTTTTTATTTTTAAGACTTTTGTAGACTTTTCCTTCTCAAATATAAATAGTTGAAATTCAACCATCAACCCCAAGATTTCAAATTTTCTTTTTAACAACTTTGAATGTTTTCTCTCTCTATTTAAACTCTATTTTTTCTCCCTATTTAAACTTTATAAACCTATCTAAATTCAATAAAATTATTTTTTCTTCATTATCCTATATTTTCCTCGTACCTAAACTCTACCAATTTTTATCTCTCTCCTAAACTTTAGAATGTTCATCTAAAAATTTGAAATAATATTATTTTTACTTCATTATTGCTTGTTTATATTGATTTATTTTTTCTATGAATTTTTTATTCCTAACTTTCTCTAATTCTCCCTAAATACATGAATAAAACAAGTTTTTCATTTTCAAATTTTAGTATATGTTTCATAATATTCATATAAATACTTATATATTTTTATTTTTATTCTTTTTATGTTTATATTCATAATATATAGTTTTTTTTAACAAGTTACAACGAATAGCGAACTACTATTCGCAACAACAATTTGGCGTTGCAAACAGTAGAACATTGTTGTTGTTCGCAGCCTCAAATTGCTATTGTAAATAATAGTTCTTTGCGTGATGCCTAGCAATATATCAGGTATAATTTTTTATATATATTATTAATATTAGATTTTTATTTTTTTTTATTTTATGCAACTTGTAATTATATTTTTAATTATTTTATTTGATCAATTCTTTTATTATAAATTTTATTGTTCAATATTGTTATGAATTTCTAATGAAATAGTTTTTTTTTTTTTGTTGATGTTTATTAATAATATATATAAGTAATTAGCATATAAGTCTCAGCATACTATGGATAAAAATAATAATGTTGATGTAGGTGAAGAACTATATAATAAGAAGAATTTTATGATATATTATAAATGTTTTGTAATAAAATTATAAATGATAAGAATCAAAATCATTGAAAGTTTGTAAGGATGTATTCGATTTAGAATTTCAAGGACTTTTGTAGACTTTTTAAAATAAAAAGTTGATAAAAGTCTATGAATGTTTTTTTATATAGACTTTTATAGAGTCTTATAAAGTTTTAAAAAGTTTTGAACGACTCTATGAAAGTCAATCAAAGTTTATTAAAATACTAGTTTTTTACGCGCATTGCGCGATTGGGATAATGCCCAATATATAATTTTTAAATAAGTACTTTAAATTATATTAAGGCAAGATTATATTGGATTGTTCATACATAGATAATTGAATATTAAATTTGAATATTTAAATAGGTAATTCTAAGTTTACAAATGCAAGTTAATATAGTCAAGATTGATTATAATTGTCAATAAAATAATTGCATAGGTATACTTGAAACCAAATACGGGACATAAGGGAGAGCAAATAAAAATTTGGGCATAAAATATTAAATATATACTAATATTGAAGAGCTAACTGCTGATTGCCAAACAAGGACATTGCAAGATATTTTCTCACTTCAATTTGTTGTGTGATTTTTATACTCTTTTGTCAATAAATCCCCAAGTAGTTAATATGATTGGCTTAATTTTTTAAATTTTTTTTAAAATTATTATTATTATTATTATTATTATTATTATTATTATTATTATTATTATTATTATTATTATTATTATTATTATTATTATTATTATTATTATTGTTATTATTATTATCTATACCCTTAGGTCATTTTACATGTTAATATAAACATCTATCTTTTTTAAATATCTGTTTACCAACTGTTGATATAATTCACTGGTCAAATTCGCTAATATAATCCGCTAACGCTAACCGCTAACTGCTGATTGTCAAACAAGGACATTGCGAGGTAATTCTCATTTCAAATTGTTGTGTGATTTGAATATTCTCTTTGTCAACAAATCACTCAAGTAGTTAATATGATTGACTTTATTAATTATATTTTTTAAACTTTTTCATGGTATTAATAAAATACTTGGTAAATAAATATATAGCATTATTTTGTATTATAACTTTGATATTTAATTAAAAAATAGTGCACAAAAAAGATAATAGACAATGTAGTGAATATAATCAATTGATGAATTTGAATGTATAGAATTTTTTACATTGGATAAATATAAAGACAATATAACTAATAAAATTATTTCTCTTAATTAATTTATTGATAATGTGAATAATTTTTTTTAATAAAGGCATTGTAGGGACAATGTAGCAAATATAATCAATTGATGAATTTGAATGTAAAGAATTTTTATATTGGAGAAAAATAAATACAATATAACTAATGGAATTATTTCTATTATTTAATTTATTGATAATAATAATAATTTGTTTTGAATAAAGACATTGTAGACACATAATTCTAAATTAAAGAAATGCATATGTATTATTTTTTGTTATAGCTACTAAATTATTATTTATAATTTAATAAGAGTAAAATAGAGTACTAATTATGCCAACTTTGATTGGGATGAGGTTCGAACCTAAGACCTTTCTTATCAAAATCAATGAGTAAGTTAACGGTGAACTAACAGAAATTAACGGAAAAGATAATATTTAACGGAAAAGTTAACGGAAAATCATATTCATTAAGGATAAATTAGGAAATTTTAAGGAAAAAAATAAAATCTGATCAATCTGAGCCATTCATTTGATTAAAAAACATGACCGCCATTTTTTCTACCCATTATAGGCATAACTCTCTTGGGCTCTTATTAGTATAGTAGATATCATTTTTAAAGTCTTTAAAACTCTACAAAAGTCATGATTGAATACACCCCCCAATCCCCCCATGTTTAATATTTAGTTTTATCTCTATCTTTAGGTTTTAATTACCTTTGTTTATTGCTTAAAATCGGAGGTGTTACAGCTGCCCCCACTCACCCCACCCCCACCCCCTGTATAACCTTTGTAAGTATATATGTATATATAGTACAAGTTTTAGTATAAATATAAGAAAATAAATAAATCTTTATAAGAGTTGAGTTAGACTGGCTAGTTGGTTGAGCGCGTGTTTGTACTTGAGAAATACTAAGGTTCAAATCCTTTGTTATGCTTTCAACACTGCTTTTTCTTACTATTTCTCTATTATTAATAGTGGCCACTTTTTCTCACTTTTGAATTATTTTATCAAATAAATTATGTTTTTTTTTTAAAACCAAATTAATTATGTTTTATATTTTGTTATGAGTATTTTTATAATATTTTGATGTGTTTTATATTTTGCCTATATCCAATAATATTTATGGCTATACTTTTTAAGTGTTTCATTTTTTTTTCAAATTATTATTTTTGTTTTAATGTATGTTTCGCCCTCCATGGAAAAACATTTCTAGATCCGCCACTATATATATATATATATATATATATATATATATATATATATATATATATATATATATATATATATATATATATATATATATATATATATATATATATATATATATATATATATATGGACGGGTTCCCGTGCGGTTGGTCTTCTCAGGTGTGTTGTTAAGGTGCAAGGTTTTCTTTCTTAAGGTACGTGATTTGTATGCTTAAGGTGTGTGATTGTTGAAAGTTTAGGTGCGCCATATTATTAATAGTGCTCGCTTTTTCTCACTTTTGAATTATTTTGTCAAATAAATTATGTTTTTTTTTTAAAAAAACTAAATTAATTATGTTTTATATTTGTTATGAATATTTTTATAATATTTTGATGTGTTTTATATTTTGCCTATGTCCATCAATATTTATGACTATACTTCTTAAGTGTTTCATTATTTTTTTTCAAATTATATTTTTGTTTTAATGTTTCGCTCCCAATGGAAAAAAATTTTGGATCCGCCACTACACACACACACACACACACACACACACACACACACACATATATATATATATATATATATTTTGAAAGTTGTTGGCTCTATTACATTGTAGTATCCGTTCATATACTTTCTCAATCTACTGAAACATATATATATATATATATATATATATATATATATATATATATATATATATATATATATATATATAAATGGGTTCCCATGCGGTTGGCCTTCTTAGGTGCGGTTGTTAAGGTGCAAGGTTTTATTCTTAAGGTGCGTGATTTGTTTGCTTAAAGTGTGTGAGTTGTTGAAAGTTTAGGTGCGCCATTTTAAAACTTTAGGTGCATGATTTATGTTATTAAGGTGCGTGATTTGTGTATTTACGATGTGTCGGCCTAAAGTTTAGGTGCGCATAGCTTGTGTGCTTAAGGTACGTGATTTGTGTACTTAAGGTGTGTCAACTGCACAATCGAACGAGAAATTATACCCACACTTGAACCATTCTCTCTCTCTCTCTCTCTCTCTCTCTATATATATATATATATATATATATATATAGGCGAGTTCAGGTGCGGCAGTGTCTTACAGTGCGGTTATTTCTTACGGTGCGGCAACACCAATAGTTCACCAAATATGCACCATCAATGTTAGGAAATACACTACACAAAACAGAGTAAACAGAGCCCTGCATCACCAAACACACACCATTAGGTGTGAGTAAAAACACCATACACTGTTCGGAAATACACCATTGGGGGTGGTGAGTTATATGGTGTGTTTTTTTGAGTCTGTGGTGTATTTTTTGATGTTTTATTACATTTCATTGGGGTGTGTTTTTATTACACTGTTGGTACATATTGTTAACACTGTTGGTGTATTCTGAAATTTGACCGCACCGCCGCACCGTAAGACCCCGCCGCATATGAACGCTCTTATATATATATATATATATATATATACTCGAATTGATCGTGACAGACTTGGTCGAGTTGAGGAAAGAAGCTGAGAAGCATGTTTTAATTTTGGAGTCAAGCTCCAACCAACCAACCAACTTTGTGCTCATCTTGATTTAGATAATCAGTTGAGTGCATTAAATTTGTAGGTAAGGTGACGGATGCAATGTCGGTGTCATTTACATTGATCTAATTGATAAGAAGTCTAACTTACAATTTATTTTCAATACGCCGATAGTGATACTATTTCTAATACGAACATTAGAAGCTTGAGTTTGTATTGGCTTTCTTATGCGTATAAGTGTACAATTTGGTGTTAAGTTTTAAAACTATATTGGCTCAATTTACTTAGGCAATTTATATCGTGCACCAGGGCGCACATTGCATTGTGCACCCTGATGCAAAACGATGTCGTTTCAGTTTTTTTTTTTTTTTTTTTTTTTTTTTTTTTTTTTTAAATTTCGCTACTCAGTACTGGCGGTTAATTTTTTTTTAAAAACATCTCATGTTCAAAAATGTACATAATTTTATACTAGAATACACATAATTGTATACATGAATGTACATAATAGTATAATCGAATACACATAATTGTATAAACAAATACACATAAGTGTATAAAAAATACACATAATTGTATAAACAAATATACATAACTATATAAACAAATACACATAATAACATCAACTCCCTACATACCAGAACGACGTTGTTTTGGGAGGCGCGGGGTGCATAATATTATGTGTGCCGTCAGTGGCGGACCCAGGAAATTTTTTCAGCGGGGGCAAAATATTAAAGCAAAATTGATAATTAGAAAAAAAAATGAAACACTTACAAAGTATAGCCATAAATAATGTTGGATATAAGAAAATTATAAAACACATCAAAACATTATAAAAATATTCATAAAAAAATATGAACATAATCAATTTGATAAAATAATTTGAATAAAAGATCCATTATAAATTACACATCTCATCTCATTATTAATATATAAATGAAGATTATATTATTATGTTGAAGCAATATGCACTATTAATAATAGTGAAAATGTGAAATAATGAGAAAATGTAGTGTTAATAGTGAAATAATAAGAAAAGAAAATGTTGAAAGCATAGTGAAATAATGAGAAAATGTTGTGTTAATAGTGAAATAATAAGAAAAAAAAAATGTTGAAAGTAGATAGGGGAATTTGAACCCAGGCTTGCGTTCAGGCTAATCAGGCGCTCAGCCAACTAGGCTAAGCAACACTTTGTTATTATTTCACTATTTTCTAATACTTATACTTAAAACTTGTATTATATATACATATATACATATAAGGATTATATAAGAGGCGGGGGTGGGGTGAGTGGGGGCAGCTGACTCCACTGCCCCCACTGTAGGTCCGCCCCTGTGTGCCGTGGTGCAGGGTATAACGATTGATTTACCTCCTCATACCTCCTCATAGGTATTGGATAAGCAAGTTAATGGAGTCCAAGATGTGGCCCTGTAGAAGTCGAAAAATCTTAACTATAAAAATTAAATTATCAGACTCCTGTAGTACGTGGCATTACGCGTAATATTGCGACAACAGAACCACCAAAGACCTACGCCTGCAATGACTTCAATTTTGAACTAACTACTTCCCATTAATGCAAGAATAAAATAAAATAAGAGGCAACTCTAGTTGAATTGGTTAAATTAGTCTTCTTGGTTTGAGTCAGTCAATTATAAAAAAACATAGGTTATTTTATCGATTTTTTTGTAGTTTTTTGTCGACTAGGACTATAAGGTGAGGTTTACACAGTGCACAGTCTTGGATAGTGGCTACGGGTTTTCCCTCGTCACCTAAAAAAATAGAAAATAATAAAATAGGGTAACCCCAACCAAGTTAGTTGGGCTATTGGTTTGGTAACTGCAAAGTTCCAAATTCAACTCACGGTGAGAGCGGCCTATTGGCCTTCTTAGTTTGAGCCGGTTAGCTATGAACAACTTAGGCTAGTTTAATTACCTTCTTAGCTTGTAGTCTTTCACCGGCTACTGTCACAAGGTGGAGTTTACGCCATGCATAGTCTCGAGTAGTGATTGTTGGTTTCCATCATCACTCAAAAAATAAAAGAATAAAATAAAATAAGAGCCGCATAATGGATAACTAAGTAGATGTGACATGATTTTTGTACCTATATAAAAGTCACGAGTTCAATTTGACAAAAACTTGTGTGAGACCATTTTACGGGTCTCAATCCGTGAGACCGATCGAATCTCTGATTAATGAAGTCAAAGATTTGACCCAATAATCAAAGATCCAATCCGTCGACGATCTCACACAATTGTTACTCTGACAATACTTTTCCTGTCGAGCCCATCGCACATGATTTTTCTAGCAGAATTTACTTTTCTTATATGGATGGGGTAGTGACTACTAATTTTTCTCACCATTCATAAAAAAAAGAATAAAGGGAAAATGACACTTTTTCCTCCTGAGTTATATACTTATAGCACTTTTCCCCCCTCAATTATTCAAGTGGCTGTTTTTCCCCCTAAAATGTTAAATGGACATATTTACCCTTAAAATAAATATTTTATTTATTTTTCTTCTCCAATAAATTATGACCATAATTTGGTTCAAACCAAATAAACACTATAGCAACCAAACTGAAATATTCCAATTACAATTTAGAATCGAAACTCGATATTTAGAGTTTATTAAAATCCCGGAACGGATGGTTCATGTTCTGAACTGAAAAAATAAAATACATTTATTGTTGAATTTAGACTATTTTTAAAATAAAAATAAAATTTTAAAATAAAAACGGTTCAAATTCGCGAATCGGGTCCGGAACCGCCGGTTCACGGTTCAGGATCCAATTTTTTTGATTCATAATTTTAATAAATTGAAATCCAAATATTGGGTTCTAGATCTGAATCATAACCGGAAAGTTTTAATTCGATTGCTATACTGTCCGATTCAGTTCGAACCGAATCGTGGTCATCCCTACATATACGCAATAATTTGTTGGAGAAGTAAAATAAATAAATATTTATTTTAAGGGTATAAATGTCAATTTAATATATTAGGGGGAAAAACCACCACTTTTAGAATAATTGAAGGGGCTAATGTGCTTACCTAAATAATTGAGGGGGAAAAAGTGCTATAAGTATATAACTCAGGGGGAAAAAGTGCCATTTTCCCAAAAATAAATAAATAATTAAAAAAAAAAAAAAAAAAAAGAAGGAAAGAACGGAGGGCAGTTGACAACATCCAACTGCATACACTTCATTCTTGGTTGTCACATTAACTATCCATCGCCCACCCACCCAAGTAACCCCTTTATTATTCTTGTGCAAAACAAATGAAAAAATAAATAAAATCATTGCAGTTGGAATAAATATTTTCGACATGTATATATATAATAATAAATATGAAGTATATTGTGTTGTATATATATGCCTATCATTTTTTTAGTTTGTTATTTGTCTAGATTTTGATGGTTTTACCATTCATCTTAAAAGGTATACTGTCAAAGCTACGTTTATTATTTTTCATAGAATTTCTCAACGCTATTAGTTTATAAGAACTTTAATCAATTGAGATATTTGAAGATACTACATACATTAAAGGTCACAATAAAATTATATTAGTGAATAGTGTGTGAAATATTACGTAGCTATGTATTTTTAACAAATTAAATAAATATTAATTTTATTGTTTTAGACAATCTTCGAGTACAATTATCAATGTCTGAAATACTCCGTAGCATAATAATGGGTACATACAGATGAATTGAAATCAGATTGAAGTGCCTCACTTATTATGTATGCTAAGGCCAGGTTACCTCGAAATACTAATTAACCAATTTAGATAATTATTAGAAAACTGCTCCAAGGCACACCTCACTTACCGTGTGCGATAGCTCTATGTGTGGTGCATTAACCAATATTCCATCTATCTATTTTTTGGCTGATCTCCTGTGAGAACCGTGAGACGGGTTAGATCTAATAAAAATACATCATAACAGAATTGTTAATATAATCAATACTTTAAATTATATATATAAATAAATAAATAAATAAATAAATATATATATATATATATATATATATATATATATATATATATATATATATATATATATATATATCTTGTGCGTTCGTTTTTTTATTTGGATGACCTATGACATGGATTGATTTTTTTGTTAAAGAGGGTATAGTAGTGCTTTTTTCTATTTTTAGTGTGAACGCACGGTAATCCTTGGCCAAATTTATTTTCTTGGATATGCATCATTGCGATTCAGAGTCGCGATTTCTTCATCATCGATCAAGTGTTCGTCCATGCAAAGCGATCAATATTTTTTTTTTCATTTTGCTCGTTCTTTTGAATATAATATTGCCTATATTTGGATGCCGGTGAATATGTACACATGTGTGGGTAGTATGATTGTGCATTCGGTGCACTTAATGCGGTGCATCGTAGGACATCGTGATGTCCATCGTAGGATTTTTTGGCGGTGTTTGAATGCACAACCAAAGAGTTATCGATGTACTAGCTTTTTTACGCGTATTGCACGATTGGGATAATGGCCAATGTTTTTTTTTTTTTTAAATAAGTACGTACTTTAAAGTATATCAAGGCAAGATTATATTGGAATTGTTCATGCATAGATAATTGAATGTTGAATTTGCGTATTTAAATAGGTAATTCTAAGTTTACAAATGCAAGATAATATAGTCAAGATTGCTTATAATTGTCAATAAGATAATTGTATAGGTATGGTTGAAACCAAATACGGGACATAAGGGAGAATAAATAAAAATTAGGGCATAAAATATTAAATATATACTAATATTGAAGGGCTAACTGTTGATTGTCAAACAAGGACATTGCATGGTAGTTTCCCACTTTAATTTGTTGTGTGATTTGAATATTCTTTTTGTCAAGAAATCTCCCAAGTAGTTAATATGGGTGCTTAATTATATATATATATATATATATATATATATATATATATATATATATATATATATATATATATATATATATATATATATATATATATATTAAAACAATTATTATTATTATTATTATTATTATTATATTATTATTATTATTATTATTATTATTATTATTATTTGCTGGAAAATAATGCAATGGATCTGGCCCAAGTATATTAGAGAGTGTGAGCCCAAAGGGATGAGGTGGGGGTCCACACGCATGGGCTCGCATGCATGCCTATACGTACTCTTGGACCTCGCAAACATGCATGCACGCGTGTATGCGAGGTGATTGCACGCGTACAAGGTAACAGCTATACGTACGGATGACGGTTGCATACGTACAAGGAGGCGGCTGCGCACACGGATGAAGATTGCATGCGTACAAGGCGGCGGCTGCGCGCATGGATGACGGTTGCATGCGTACAAGGTGGCGGCTGCGCGCACGGGTGGCGGTTGCATGCGTACAAGGTGGCGGCTGCGCGTATGGATGACGGTTGCATGCGTACAAGGTGGCGGTTGCATGCACGCTGTTGGAGACTACATACGTGAATGCATGTGGGTAGAATGGCGGCTAGTGCATGCATGCTGCACACGGAAGGGCAGCTAACGGAGGGCGGTGCGTATAGGAGCAAGAATTCTGGGATAGTGCGCGACAAGGTCGGTCCCGTTCGAGTAGTTAGGGGTACGTGTGGAGAGGGGAGGACACGTGTTTGGTGGGAGCTGGAGGCCTGTAGATGTCGCACACGTGGGTGGTATGCAGAAGTCCTGAGAGGGTATAAAAGGGGGGATTGCGGTCAGTTTAGGACATGGCAAGAAACACAAAAGACCTGGTAGCCTGGCGGTCTGAGTCTTCTCTCTCTCCTAATTGGTCCAAAGATCGATTCTGGGATTATGCATGTAATTCAGGTTTCTGTCTATCCATTTATTTCCCTTTTCACCGTATAACTTTCCTGTACTATTGTTTCTGGGCCTGCGGCATTGGGCTTGTGCGCGTTAGGTGGGCCTCGCGCCCCCTGGCAATAATAGCTCTTTTATTCCATTCTATATTTCCTATACACGGTGTATGGTGGACCCAATTTCATTAAAACCATCATTGGCACCGTCTGTGGGGATCGTTACGAAAAGCATGCGTCCCTAGCTTTACCCATCTTCTTACATTCTATCACACACTCAAGTCCCAACGAGCACCCAGATGAACAGATCTCGAAGTAGACTTCCACCCGGTACGCGCGGGCCTAGCGCGGGGTGGCGGATGCCGCCTCCCGAAGGGTCGTGGAATACATAAGTTCCTTTCCTAGATTTGGTACGCTTTCACATTTTCTTCTCTTTCTGATTTTTGTTTTTCATCCTCGTTATTAAGCATAATAAAGTCTTCGCTCTAACATGCGCATCTTCACCTGGTCCTACGGAACAAAGTACGTAACCAGCGTGCAACCCCCCCCCCCCCCCCCTCTCCAAAAAAAAAAAAAAGAAAAAGAAAAAAAAGGGGTATAGTGTGTGGTGCCAGCATGAGGCAGCAGGCGGCCCACACACTAGTATGCCATCCACAATGAGCATACATCCACCTGGGCCTGCAGGGTAAGGTACGCAGCCCAGCGTGCAAGCCAAGCCAAAAAAAAAAAAAAAATCAAAAAAAAATGGCTACTACGGGTGAACGTGGCATAGTCCCACAAAACCCGTATCTCATTTTGCAGGCAATGATAGCAGAGGAGTACAAAATACAAGTATGAAAAACGATACGAGTTATATTATCGACCATGTTACGAAAACACAAAAAGAAAGAGCGAGGAAGAACCACATCAAAGCAATGTCAAAACACAGAACAAAATAATAAATGCAGCAGGTGATCGAGACAAGCCCTCGGCTCACTCGCGCGGTGCGGCGGATCCTTCTGCTGACCCAGAAAAACCAGAGGACGACGGCGCGGTGTAGCCATCCGCACTAGACGGATTCACACTTCCTGCACCGCCGGTACCAAAACCAGATGACGGATCAGAGGGTGCGGCAATGGCTGAACTAATCCCTCGTCCGGGCCTCTCCGGCGTAACCAAGAAAGCACTTCCAGCCAGAGAAGGGGTCGTGGGTATCACTGGCCGAGGCGATGGTTGCAGTGGCAAAAGCTCAGGCAACTCCCACCCACCTACGCTGAAGGTAGAAAAACGATGACTGAGCTTGCCGTACAGTACTTCCTGCATCTGTCGTTGCCCCATGTAGAAGGCGGCCTCGCCCTCGCGGACCATCCGTGCACATTTGGTGGTTGGGGCATGTGAGTTATCGCAACCCACATGCGCGGACTTTCCCCCGGCAAGCCGCATGGTTTTGGCGGATGGGGCGTGTGGGTTATTGCAACTCACATGCGCGGACCTGCCCCCCGGCAAGCCGCATGGTTTTGGCGGATGGGGCATCCTATCCCATTTCGCAGCAATCTAGGAGTTTAAATTATGCGACTCAACGTTCAATATGTGCCGCTCCTCAGTGGGCCGCTAAGATACCCTTCGCGGCATGGCGTCCCAATATGCCCGCACGAAGGAAAGGTAGCGAGCAGCTCTATCTTTCTCTTGTAGGGGAAGGAGAGTTTCCAGGTCGGGAGTTGGAAGGGTCGAGGTACGTTGAAGGTCAAGAGCATATATACTTTCTGTACTCGTCATAGACAACTAATGAAAGTGGGGGACTTGAGATAGGGCCAGGATACCCAGGGTCGGGGCCCATTTTATAAGAAAAGTCTTGGCCAAACTAGGGATGGTGAATAATGGAAGTGATCGGGTATTGGGATTTGGGTCATACGGCGCTGCGAGAGACGGACTAATCCCACATCCCGATCTCTTTGGAGTGATCAGGAAAGCACTACCAGGCGGGGATGGTGTAGTAGGGATCATCGGTTGAGGTGGTTGTTGTAGAGGGCCTCTTGCATTTGTCGTTGTCCCGTGTAAAAGGAAGCTTCACCTTCGCGAACTATTCGGCTCTTACCCTCCAACATCTCTCGCAACTAAACCTCTGCGAGAGGAGCTATAGCAACCCGACCACCATGCGTGGTCACCCAGTATTGAAAGATTTGCACGGAAGGAGGACATGTAACTGACGAGGATCTTGAGCCTCCCGCCAGTTAGCCATGACGTCCATCATCGGCTGACCTGACATATGAGGGGACGCCAACCAAGAAGTAGGCATACGTGACATAGCATGCCCATCATATCCGCCACTCGCACAAAATTGTCAAAATCTCGCCAATCTCGAATGGTTGCCTGCACGGCAGTAGCGTGAAGGGCTTCCAGTTGTATGAGTCGCTCTTGCAAAGCCTGGAATTCTTTCTCCAACCGACCATGCTCAGCCACAAATGTATCATGCACTACGCGCAATTGCGTGTGATTATGTTCCGATCGTGCTAAATCGGCTACCAACATGCTATCTCCCACCAGGTGGGAGCTGAGTGCATCCATGGAGCTGCTATCCATCCAAAACCGTTTGGAGGGAGTCACCATGTCCGGCACACTTCGCCGAATGAATTCGATGTAGCTGGGCTTGTATGGTCGCAGAGCCCGAGCAGCGACATCGCCAAATCCCCGTACGGCTAAGAGACCATGTGGCTCGTACTCTTCATGTTGTGAAGGGGGGCGAGGCGACGACGACTCCTGTATCCCCATAGAAGTTGCGCAAGTAGCGATCGAAGTAGGTAGATCCATGTCTGCATCCATCATCGGGGAAGATCGACCACCATCCAAAGTAGGATCTGGCAGTGCACTGACCAGTAAATCTTCTCCATCTAGCACTGACCAGTAAATCTTCTCCATCTAGAAAGGCGGTTTGGCCGCCGGTGCGGTACACACGGTACATCTGCAGGAAGAGAGACAAAGAGGGCGGTACGCTAACCTTGCGACATCTCGTAAGAAAGCAAGTAAGAAGTCTGTGCACATTGGGGGTTAGCTGGCATGGAATAGCGTTATGGATGCGAGGGAATTCGGCTACTAGAGGGTGTAAAGGAAATTGGAGATTTGTTTGAATCGAATGGAAATGGACTACCAACAAGAGAGGGCCCGGAGGTTCGGTCATGGTATCCGTGGCGCCTAGGATAATTATTTTTATCCCCTCACCCACCCATTCATCTAGAGACATCAACTCAGCATTGGACAAACGAGATTAGATCCCGCGGGGAATGGCAGGATCCAAAATATGATAACTTGGGGAGGCCGGAGGGGACCCATCATCTACAAGATTAACAACAAAAGGTACCAACCTTTGGCCAGCGGTAGTGGCGTTCAGCGTAGCACCAGTAAGTGCGGCTTGAGTGGCAATTGCGGGTGTGGGTGCACATCCAGGGTGATCTAACAGCGTTGCCTCGCAAGAATGGGGAGCGGAGACAGCGAAGGGATTTCAGCAGCTTCCGGCGGCATTGAGCAGATTGCTAGGGGCAACAGGCACGGTGACGGTGGCGGTCGTGGTCGTGGTCGCGTCCCAGCGGACTGACCTGGCTGTGTTATGCGATGATGTGGCGAAAAGCGACCGAGAGAACTCTCCAAAAGTGGGTGTTGCGGGGGCAGAAGTCGACAAGCGGACGGGGGCGGCGCGATCGCCGCGGTCGCCGATGGTAGAGTAAACGTCGTGGGTCCCCATGGTCATGAAGGCACCGGGCGTGGAGAAAGGAATTGGGGGAGTGTTGGTCGTCGCGGCGGCACCTGTGGTGAGACCTTGAGCGTGGGTGGAGGAAGAGGAGACGACATGATGCATGCTGTTGGCGGCAGTTAGCGAGGATACAACAAAGGAAGCGGGCGATAACGTTAGGGTGATCTCGGGTGCGCGGTTGACGTGGTGGGGATGCATGGGCGGTAGAGGACACGGGGTTTTCGGGGGAGTGGTGCGAAGAAGAAGGGAGCTATCGCGTTGGAGAGGGAAAAGGAGTCGTAATCGGCCAGGAAGGAATGAGGAACTGGATATTTAAGATCATTTAATTCCAGGGCTTTATCATGGAATTGGGGCCTTGCTTAGTGGACTGGGTCTTAGTTCTTTTAATCATTAACCAATGATTAATAGAAGTGGGGGACTTATGATGGAAAATAATGCAATGGGCCTAGCCCAAGTAGATTAGAGAGTGTGAGCCCAAAGGGATGAGGAGGGGGCCCACACGCATGGGCTCGCATGCATGCATATACGTACGCTTGGACCTCGCAAACATGCATGCACGCGTGCATGCGAGGTGATTGCACGTGTACAAGGTAGCAGCTGCGCGTACGGATGACGGTTGCATGCGTACAGGGCGGCGGCTGCGCGCACGGATGACGGTTGCATGCGTACAAGGTGGCGGCTGCGCGCACAGGTGGCGGTTGCATGCGTACAAGGTGGTGGTTGCGCGTATGGATGACGGTTGCATGCGTACAAGGTGGCGGTTGCATGCACGTTGTTGGAGACTATATACGTGAATGCATGTGGGTGGAATGGCGGCTAGTGCATGCATGCTGCGCACGAAAGGGCAGCTGACGGAGGGCGGTGCGTATAGGAGCAAGAATTCTGAGATAGTGCGCGACAAGATCGGTCCTGTTCGAGCAGTTAGGGGTACGTACGGAGAGGGGAGGACACGTGTATGGTGGGAGCTAGAGGCCTGTAGATGTCGCACACGTGGGTGGTATGCGGAAGTCCTGAGAGGGTATAAAAGGGGGGGTTGCGGTCAGTTTAGGACATGGCAAGAAACACAAAAGACCTGGTAGCCTGGCGGTCTGAGTCTTCTCACTGTCTCCTAATTGGTCCAAAGATCGATTCTGGTAGTATGCATGTAATTCAGGTTTCGGTCTATCCGTTTATTTCCCTTTTCACCGTATAACTTTCCTATACTATTGTTTCTGGGCCTGCGGCATTGGGCTTGTGCGCGTTAGGTGGGCCTCGCGCCCCCCTGACAATAATAGCTCTTTTATTCCATTCTATATTTCCTATACCCGGTTTATGGTGTACCCGATATCATTAAAACCATTATTATTATTATTATTATTATTATTATTATTATTATTATTATTATTATTATTATTATTATTATTATTATTATTATTATTATTATTATTATTATTATTATTATTTTATTATTATTATTATTATTATTATTATTATTATTATTATTATTATTATTATTATTATTATTATTATTATTATTATTATTATTATTTTTTTTTTTTTTTTTTTTTTTTTTTTTTTTTTTTTTTTTTTTTTTTTTTTTTTTTTTTTATTATTATTATTATTATTATTATTATTATTATTTTATTATTATTATTATTATTATTATTATTATTATTATTATTATTATTATTATTATTATTATTATTATTATTATTATTATTATTATTATTATTATTATTATTATTATTATTATTATTATTATTATTATTATTATTATTATTATTATTATTATTATTATTATTATTATTATTATTATTATTATTATTATTATTATTATTATTATTATTATTATTATTATTATTATTATTATTATTATTATTATTATTATTATTATTATTATTATTATTATTATTATTATTATTATTATATTATTATTATTATTATTATTATTATTATTATTATTATTATTATTATTATTATTATTATTATTATTATTATTATTATTATTATTATTATTATTATTATTATTATATTATTATTATTATTATTATTATTATTATTATTATTATTATTATTATTATTATTATTATTATTATTATTATTATTATTATTATTATTATTATTATTATTATTATTATTATATTATTATTATTATTATTATTATTATTATTATTATTATTATTATTATTATTATTATTATTATTATTATTATTATTATTATTATTATATTATTATTATTATTATTATTATTATTATTATTATTATTATTATTATTTTATTATTATTATTATTATTATTATTATTATTATTATTATTATTATTATTATTATTATTATTATTATTATTATTATTATTATTATTATTATTTATTATTATTATTATTATTATTATTATTATTATTATTATTATTGTTATTATTGTTATTATTGTTATTATTGTTATTATTGTTATTATTGTTATTATTGTTATTATTATTATTATTATTATTATTATTATTATTATTATTATTATTATTATTATTATTATTATTATTATTATTATTATTATTATTATTATTATTATTATTATTATTATTATTGTTGTTGTTATTATTGTTGTTGTTATTATTATTGTTGTTATTATTATTGTTGTTATTATTATTATTATTGTTATTATTATTATTGTTATTATTATTATTATTATTGTTATTATTATTATTATTATTACTATTACTATTATTACTATTACTATTATTAGTATTACTATTATTAGTATTACTATTATTATTATTACTATTATTATTATTATTATTATTATTATTATACCCTTAGGTCATTATAAATCTGCACTATAGAAATTATGAATAGACTGTATAAAAATTATGAATTTACTGTATTTAAATTATGAATCTACGATTTAAAAATTATGAATCTATAGTATACAAATTATGAATCTACAATTATACATACAATTATAATAAGAGCCAATAATTTTAGGCCCTTAATTGGAAAAAAAAAAATGTCGGTCCTATTGTTTCTTAAAATGAATGGTCATATTATTTTGATTTTAGTATTTTTTTTTAATTATTTTCCTTTTTTACCCTCTATTATATTATTTTTTTAACCTAAATTTCGTTACTATAAACTTTAATAACGGAATATTTCGTTAACTATTTATTATTTTTTAACTTATTAATTTATATAAGAAAGGTCTTAGGTTCGAATCTCATCCCAATTAGAGTTGGTATAATTATTAAACATATATTTCGAATATTTTAAAATGTATTAATATATATATATATATATATATATATATATATATATATATATATATATATATATATATATATATATATATATATATATATATATATATATAAAATAAAATTTAACATAAACTTTGGTCAAATAATCCAACTAAATACATAACATTCAAAGTTAAGCATCAAAGATTATAAATCGAGAATTTTAAAAATCATTTGATTTTTATGCATTTAAAAAAAAATTAGGTTAAGTTTTTTTTTTCTTTATTTTTTCATTTAATTAATATTCTTTTGATTATTTAGATCAATGTTGACATCCCATTGTCTCTAATTGAACAAGTTTACACATCAGATTTTATCAATGCATGAAAACTTCTAAAGAAATTTGTAAGTTAATTTTTACTATATCATTATAACAATATCTATTGTAACTATATATTTTGAATTATTTATTATCATCCTCTATTTACAGGAATTATAACAATTGTCATTGACAAACTTTCAAAATAATTTGTCTCAACAACGAATGTAAATTTAAAAAAAAATCAATGATTTTATTATTGTTGATGAAAAGTATGTACGTTACTTTATTACTCTTATTAAATTAAATAAATTAGTAGCTACAAAAAAATACATATGCATTTAATTAATTTAAAACTAGATGTTTATAATGCCTTTATTTTAAAAAATTATTCTTTATAAAAAAATAAAAAAGAGATATAATTTCATTAGTTATATTATCTTTGTTTTCTACAATTCAAAGATTCATTACCTTCAAATTTATTAATTTATTATATTCACTACATTGTCTAGTGTCTTCTTTTTACATTATTATCTTGTAATTAAATATTAAAATTATAATACAAAATATGTTTTATATATATATATATATATATATATATATATATATATATATATATATACTTATTTATTTATTTATTTATTTACCAAGTATTTTATACAAATATAATAAATATTAATATTTTGTTCAATACTTTCACATGATAACCTACGACACACATTTCACAATGCATGAAACATGTACGGAAAAAACTACCACTATCAAATATCAATAGGTGCTTGTAAGATAAAGAGTTAATAGCACAACTAAGATCCCATCATATACACAACAATGCAAATCTAAAGCTTCCTACACCATAATCTCATTGCACGATGAATCTATCTATGCTACCACCAGTAACCCAATTGCACATGACACACTACCAATTTTAAAAGAAAAAAAAAAAGAGGACATGTACTGAAGATGAAGACAATGACAATGACAATGACAATGCTACCCAAAAGAGAATTGAGAAGAATTAGAGAAATTTAAACCAAAAGTAGTATTTATTTAGACTATCGTTTTTTAGACTAAGTATTTAGACTAGCGTTATTACAAAGTTGCAAACATTTATTTTAGTGACAATATAATCAATCTCTCATATATTATATTGCATTTATATACTTTAAATTACCGATTTAAATAAACAAATTCAATGTTTATTTAGTTATGTATGAACATTTCATATATAATATTAATATTACATTTATATACTTTAAAATACCTGTTTTAAAATAATCATTGGACATTATTTCATTCGCGCAAAGCGCGTAAAAGAACTAGTCTATAGTATAAAAATTATAAAATTTGGAACCGTGTGCACCTTGCATGGTGCACACGGTTGCAGAGCTTATCATTCCTATCAATATCTTTCAGCAAGCTAAAAAACTTTCGTTGGATGGAAATACAGTTTCCCAACTTTGAGTTCACAAATTCAAGTTCACTTAGAGCTGTGTTCAAAAGTTTTAAAAAATGTTAAAAGGTCTATTCTTTAATATTTTATATATTTAATTTACAACGGTTTATAATTCAATTTTTTATGTCAATTAATGCAGTACGTGTTAGTTATTACCAAAATTTGTATACCCAACAAATTGTGTACAGAGTTTTAAATAAATAGAAATACATAAAATAAATTTATTTGGTGCCTTGACTATTATACATATATCAAATTTGGTCCTTAAATATTAATATTTTTAAATTAGGTGCATGATTATGTAACTTGTAGAGTTTTTTGCATTTTTGGTCCCACGAGTATTGTAACACTAACAATTTTGATCTACAACTTTCAAAACTTGCATAATTGGTTCACGAATATCAATTTCTTAGCGCAAATGGTCTTTCCAGTGAAATCCCCGTCAATTTTTCACCAGAAAATTAATTTTCCATTTGTAGCAGGGATATAATGGTGTTTTCCTTTACATCAATTTTTAGTTTTTAGCAGTGCTGGTCCCACAATATCACAAATATTGTGGTATGTACTATCAATTTTGATCCACAACTTTCAAAACTTGCATAATTGGTCACCGAGTATCAATTCCTTATCGCAAAGGGTTTTGTTTGATGTTTGAACACTCACCATAAATTACATAATTCCAAATATACTACTTATTGTTTTATATAAATATTTTTGTGAAAATATTATTTTACAATAAAAATTTCAATAAATAGCAATAGTCAAATTAAGTCTGTCACGTACCCTCCCTTATCTTCTCCAGCTTCCAAAATAAATACTCTTCTAAACCCTCTGATCTGCTCCAAAGTCATCTTCTTCATCCTTCCAATATCAACACCATAACCGTCATTATTTCTGCAATCCAAGAAAGAAAAAAAAAAAAAAGAAGCTTCATTTCCATAGCTACAAAAGAAAAGAAAAAAAAAATCATTTCTAAAGTATGGCCGAAGAGCAACACCTCCTGTCGACGGAGATCGTGAACCGCGGCATCCAGTCGTCGGGGCCGGATGCCGGTTCGATGACGTTCTCCGTCAGGGTCCGGCGACGGCTGCCGGACTTCGTGCAGTCGGTGAACCTCAAGTACGTGAAATTGGGGTACCATTATCTGATCAGCCACGGGGTGTACTTGGCCACCGTGCCGCTGCTGCTGGCGGTGTTCGGCGCGGAGGTTGGGAGCCTTAGCAGGGCGGAGATGTGGCAGATGCTCTGGGAAAGCACCGCTAAATATGATTTGGCCACCGTCTTGTCTTTTCTGGTTGTTCTTGTGTTTACCCTCTCGGTTTACTTCATGTCCAAGCCTAGACCTATTTATCTCCTTGATTTTGCATGCTTCAAACCTAGTGATGATCTCAAGGTAAGATTTTAGGTTTATTTTGATATTTCAAATCTTATTGTTGTTGTTTTTGTTGTTGTTTAATACTTCATCTGTCTCATTTTATCTGTCTTACTTACTAGTCATTGATCAAAACAACTCTTTCTTTTTTGATTATTTTCTTTAGGGGATGTTTGGTTCATGGAAAATGTTTTTCAAAAGGAAAACATTTTCCTTAAAGTGGATGAAAATGTTGTTTTATGGTGTTTGGTTCATGGAATTCATTTTCCATTGGAAAGTGAATTCCTCAAATTTGAGGAAAACAAAATCCTTGGTTGGATCAAGGATTTTGTTTTCCAGGGGAGATGGGAAGAAAAAGTGGGATGGACTACCAATTTTACCCTTGTTTTCTTTTTTTTTTTTTTAAAATTATATTACTCTTATTAATTTGTAGGGACATATAAGTCTTTATACTCATTATTCCTTACAATTCCAAATCTAACCAAACAATAGAATTAGTATTCCTAATAATTCTTTTTCCACCAACCAAACAATGAAATTCATCTTCCTAGTAATTGTTTTTCCATGGAATTTCAATTCCACTTCCCTTAAAATATTTTCCGCGAACCAAACGAGCCCTTAGTATTTTTGACTCATTTTTAAATTTAATTTTTTTTTGTGTTTAATAGTACTTTTATTGTAGTTTCTAAATATATAAATTTTGTTTATTAATAATAAACTTAATATTATGAAAAATTGAACTAAAATTTACTCCAATCAAGCCTAATTAACAGAATCAGACATATAAAATGAGACGGAAGGAGTATCTAAGATA
Organism: Ipomoea nil; assembly: GCF_001879475.1. Taxonomy (NCBI): domain Eukaryota; kingdom Viridiplantae; phylum Streptophyta; class Magnoliopsida; order Solanales; family Convolvulaceae; genus Ipomoea; species Ipomoea nil. The sequence continues at coordinate 846,661 of NW_017619458.1, forward strand.
GTAAGAAGAATTTGTTTCTTTATATTATGGTTTTTAAAATACAAGGAAATACTCATTATTTTTCTTGTTTTTGTAGTATTTGGTACAAAATCAAAATATTTTTTATCATTCACTTTTAGATGTATCTATATAAAGAGTTAACATACTGATTGACATGGTAGAATTTTCTTTAAAAATATATATTCTTCAGAATAAGTTTTTAGATAATTTTCATGATTATTTTTGTATTGGAGACAGACATCTGTTTACAGTAAATGCTTTTTTTTTTTCTCAAATAAATAAATAAATAAATAAATATATATATATATATATATATATATATATATATATATATATATATATATATGACTATTTTTGTACTAGTATGTAATTATGAGCATTTCAAAATAGACAAAAAGTTTAATTTTGACAATTTATTTTATTATTTAGAATTATAAAATAATTCTTAGGGAGGGGACAACTGCTCTCCTCTGGATCCGCCCCTTATCCAACATCCCAAAGTATACAGAGTCAATACTATTCCATTACGCTCAAACTCATAACCTCTTATTCGAAAAAAAGTCAGTTCATGCTTGACCATCAGACAAATTATTACTCCCTCCATCTCATTTTATGTCTTACTTTCCTTTTTGATTTGTTCTAAAATAATGTCATCTTTCTAAAATTGAATATAACTATCACTCTACATTTCTCAATTTACTCTTTTGACTTTTCAAATTTCTAGAGGTAAGTACAATTGTACTTTGTACAAATAACACCTACTTTTGAGGGTAAAATTAGAAAGTTAGTAACATTTGTTATGTTGTATTAAAAAACGTGCAAAAAGCAAATGAGACATTTAATTATGGACGGAAGTATTATTATTAAGCAATTATAACAAATGCATGTTTTTTTTTTTCCTTAGGTAACAAAGGAGCAATTCATCGATTTAGCCCGAAAGTCGGGGAAATTCGACGAAGCAAGCCTGCAGTTTCAGAGGAGGATATTAGAATCTTCCGGCATCGGAGACGAAACGTACGTGCCGAAGTCGATCGGGTCGCCGGAAAACACCGCCACCATGAAGTTAGGGCGGGAGGAGGCAGCGACGGTGATGTTCGGAGCAATCGACGAGGTGTTCGAGAAAACCCGTGTCCGGCCAAAAGACGTGGGAGTTCTGGTGGTGAACTGCAGCATATTCAACCCGACACCGTCGCTGTCGGCCATGATCATAAACCACTACAAGATGCGAGGGAACATCCTGAGTTTCAACCTGGGAGGGATGGGGTGCAGTGCCGGCGTGATAGCGCTTGACTTGGCGCGTGACATGCTCCAGGCTAACCCTAATAACTATGCTTTGGTGGTTAGCACTGAAATGGTTGGGTTCAATTGGTACCCCGGCAAGGAACGCTCCATGCTTATTCCTAATTGCTTCTTCCGCATGGGTTGCTCCGCCCTCCTCCTCTCCAATCGCCGCCGTGACTACCGCCGGGCTAAGTACCAGCTCGAGCACATTGTCCGGACTCACAAAGGCGCCGATGATCGTGCTTTCAGGTAATCTTCCATTAGTCTCCACCCTCATTTTGTTTAATTTGGTTAACATAATCCTTTTATTACACTGCTGGAAATGTTCAATTTTGACCATCGAGAAATGGTCAAAAAATAGCCAATTTTCAATTGAAAACTTCAATTCCGACCACATAGGGTATTCGCAAAATCCTCCATTAAGAATAGTCTTGATTAACTCAATGGTTCAATAGGTCGTATTTAGGAGAAGATATCAAGATTTGACGGTGACAGTGTAGGATTATGCTCAAAGTGAGCCGATCCTGTGTGCACACCGAAAAGAGGAATATTTAGAGTTGAAAATTCAACATTTTAAGTGAATAAGTAATTAATAAGAAATTCCTTGATTAATTGATGCATATCACCAAACACAATTAATTACTTCCTCTTTGGGAGAAGAAGTAATTAATTGTCTTTGGTTATATACATCAATTAATCAAGGAATTTCTGTGACACAGTACCAAAAATATGCTAAGTTCTTATAGGCGGTTGGGTATTATGAATTAAAGATAGGAAAGTTATTACGATATATGACTTGTGTTTTGATTTGGGAAAATTTGAGAATTTTTTTTTAATAGGAAAATATATATCTATCTTCTACTACTACAAAAAAAAAAAAAAAAAACAAAAAAACAAAAAAAAAAAACAAAAACAAAATAAGTAGTTATAAAGTATAGAACAGATACTAACTTGTAATAGAGTCAATAGTATTAAAAGAAATAATTATCAATTAAATACCTAAGATTTCAGTGTTTTATTTACGAGAATTGTTAATAAATTCCATAATTTATAGCAGTGTTGGTTGGTTTGTTGTTTTCCTACAAATACATTTCTTAGAATTATATTTATAGAAATTTCATTTGATGGGAAAACTCCAAATGCCCTCGTAGTGTCTCCTATCAAAGTAGAAAAAAGAAAAAGTATGACTATCAAATACGAGCTGTCACCATATTTGAAAGTAGATGGTGGTTGTGTAGAATTAAATATGAAGTTAGCAAGTAGGAAGTGGTAGTGGTAGTGGTATGGTAAGCCAATTTATTGATACTTATCACCATCCCAACTGTCCTAATTTATGACCATCTGTTCACTGTCGGGTACTGCCACGTCATGCATCTTGTTCTTCACTAATTCATTATCATGAAACAACTTTCATACTTCTACGCCAGAATTGAAGACCACAACTTTTACACTTAATTCAGCAAGCTATACTAGCCTGTTTTTGTACCTAGAGAAGTAGGTGCTCATTTATATTGCAAAATTCAATCACTCATAAATGTTTATTTTTTGTATCTTAAATGTTAAACTTTAAAGTATTATAAGTTTATTTTTAGATAGTATATTAAAAATAAAATTACAATATATTAGTAATGAATTTTTAAATAAATAAATAAATAAGCCTATAGTATATTAAAATGAACTTTCAAAAAACATAATAATAAATTTGTAATATACTAAAAACGAATATTTAATATATTAAAAATACATTTTTATGTTAATGATTTATTTTGCAATGTGGACAACAATTAATGATATAATGATTGCTAGAAGAGATGGCTTTATTGCAATAATAATTGAAATGGGTAGTTCAAGTGAAGAAAGAAATTTACAAGGTGTGGACGCTACAATTGTATCTATGAACACTTACGCTCCTCATAATTTGAACAAGAATATGATTAATCAAATCAGACACATCAAATAAGAGTCACGAAGTAATATTAGAACACTAAGTGCTCCATTAGATGTCGATTTCTAAACAATAACATTGCGCAGGTCCATCTACCAAGAAGAAGATGAAGAACGCCACAAGGGGCTGAAGATAAGCAAAGACTTGATTGAAATAGGAGGAGATGCACTGAAGACCAACATCACCACACTAGGCCCTCTAGTCCTCCCATTCTCCGAGCAGCTCTTCTTCTTCGCAACCCTAATTTGGACCCACATTTTCCCCTCCAAGAAAGCGCCAAACAAGCCCTACATCCCCGACTACAAGCTAGCATTCGACCACTTTTGCGTCCACCCCGCCGGCAAGGCTGTCCTGGACGAGCTCCAGCGCAACCTAGGGTTGAGCGACAACAACATGGAGGCGTCCAGGGCGGCCCTTCACCGCTTCGGGAACAATTCCAGCAGCAGCATATGGTACGAGCTGGCGTATCTGGAGGCCAAGGGGAGAGTGAAACGAGGCCATCGTGTTTGGCAAATTGCCTTTGGCTCAGGTTTCAAGTGCAACAGCGCTGTTTGGAAGGCGATGAGGCGTGTTGGGACGGCGGGAGGGAATCCTTGGCTCGATTGTGTTGATAGATACCCTCAGGCTCTCTACTCCCCTTAGAAAGCTATTCATGGTAGCAAATTAATTATAACGTCAACCTTTCAACATTGAAGTGGAAGCTAGGCTTCACCTTGAAATTTATAATAATGGTTACACTGCAATTTCTATAATTTCGTGTGTAATAGTATTGCATGTTTAGTGAAATTGTATTATTGCTTATATAAAAGTTACTTATGGTATTGTTACGTATTACTTTATAATTAAATGTTTTTATACGACTATATAGACTAAATTAAGTTTGTGCATGCGATCTCAAAAATATTATATTATTGACCATATCGCATAATTATATATGGAACAAATTGCACTTTTGGTCCTGTGAGTAGTATGGTACTGGCAATTTGAGTACGTGACTTTCAAAACTCCCAATTTAAACCTTTAACTATGCAAAAATTGGCAGATTTGGTCCTCCGGGCCAAATTGCCGGTCAATTTTGGCCGGAAAAACATAAATTGGTTCGAATTTATTTGTGTTGAGGGCAAAATCGTCATTTCACTCCCTTCTTCTTCATTCTCCCTTTCTTCTTCATTCGGGTTGGCCGTTGTGGCTACGGCGCCGATGGCTACAATACCGAAGAAGCAGAGGGGGAATTCAACGGAGTTGGGAGAGAAGATCAGAACGACGTCGTTGTTCCGTACACCCAGTTGATGCATTAACCCATGCGAGACTTGGGATTTTAATTGGGAGAAAGTTAAAGTCCGGCCGGAGTTGGCGTCGACGAGGGCCGACTTGTCTGGGTATTGAGAGACATTTCGGAACAGAAATGAGACCATTGAGAGGTTTTGGTCTGAAGGGAGCACTAATGGTGGCCTTAGAGATCTATAAATGCCGTCGCCGTCGTACCCTGACTTCTCCATCAGTCGGCGACCTAAGACGCAACCGGAAAAGATCGACGGAACTGAAATGGGGAATTTGAGGATTTGCAGTATCAGAAGCGAAGAAAGAAGAAGAAGAATGAAGAAGAAAGGGAGAATGAAGAAGAAGGGAGTGAAATGACGATTTTGCCCTCAACACAAATAAATTCGAACCAATTTATGTTTTTCCGGCCAAAATTGGCCGGCAATTTGGCCCGGAGGACCAAATCTGCCAATTTTTGCATAGTTAAAGGTTTAAATTGGGAGTTTTGAAAGTCACGTACTCAAATTGTCAGTACCATACTACTCACAGGACCAAAAGTGCAATTTGTTCTTATATATGTACATCATGGCATGTGTTAAATGTTATAATATATTATTTGCGAATACAGGAAAGGTAATGACATGAAATAATTAATTCAATAATGTTGTATTTGCAAGACAGCCACTACATACTAAGTACGTGTTACAATTTAACTATATGCACGCATACCTCTTTTGATTTCATTTGTGTGCGAGGTTACTTTTTTGTGCTAATAAACACTTGAAATATGATATTGATTATTTTATGCATTATGAAGGTGTAAGAATAATTAGTAGTCCACCCGTGCGGTGCACTGTATAAAAATCAAAATACAATAATTGTCTTCGAAAAATATACTATAGACACAAATTACAAATTACAAATTACTAATTAATTAAGTAAACAATTCGATTGCAAAATATTAAATCCAACACTAATTAAAAAATTATATCAAACATTGCATATAGACATTGGCTCAAACAAAATTTTATCAAATTCATTTATAAATTATTAAACACTTATATACAACATTTGTACTCAACGAACCACATTGTCCATCTTCTTAACATACAAGTACTTTAAGACCATATGGACGATTAACTCTAGACGCAGTTACATAAAGTTGGCTATGTACAAATACTAGTTTCTTTAAAAATAAGTCAACATTAGGTTGTGTTTGACCTTGACTCTTATTTATTGTCATTGCATAAGATAACATCAATCGGCATTGTCTTCTTGTGAATTCAAATGGCAACCATGGATTTGAAGGCGTCAATGACAATCTAGGAATCAACACCTTTGATCCGGCATTATGTCTAGCGAAAATTGTAGCTTCAACAACATAATCTCCAAATTTAGAAATAATCAACTGTGTTCTATTACACAAACCAACACTACAATAATTAAGACATTTAATGACAAATTTTTTGTGACACTTCGTAATTTAGTCACAAATTATACCCTTTTTGTGACTAAAAAATAGTTCAACACTATTGCTTATGATAAGTGTGACAACTATTTTTTTGGTCACAAATAGTATGGTAATTGTGACAACTAAGTATTTGTTACAAATAAATTGTCACTATTACTAGAATGATAGTGTCGTAACCTAAGTTGTCACTATTTGTTGTCACTAAATGTATGTGTGTTTGGGCGGCATTATAATTATAGTGGGAACAGAAGTAATTGTGACAAAATATAGTGTGGCACACAAATTTTGGTACTTTTTGTGACAAATAGTTGTTGGTCACTCTGTTTTATATATCTGTGACAACTCTTTTTTGTCAATAAAAATACAATTAGAAATGAGATACGAGAAATATTTAATTTGTAACGCTCTATTATTTCCTAACAAAAATTACTAAATTGTAACAATAATTCTGTTGAATTCAAGTTTTGTCACTAATGTTATAATAATTGTGATGAGCAATTATTTGTTACAATGATTTTGTCACTATAATTAAATAGACTAATATTTGTGTGAAGTTATGTTGTAATTAATGTTTGCCACTAAAATTGCATTCAAGTTGGTGCCAAAGTAATTTGTTGTGAACTAAATATTAAATATTATGATCAATTAAAATGCAACTAGTTAGTTATTCTTAAAATAAATGTAATTGTGAAAATTAAATACATTTTAATTTTTGAGAATAATTTTCTTTTTGTGACATATAAGTTCATTATCATTTACGGAAGCTATCTAACAAACAATTCCACAAGTCAAATTGTTTCAATTCATTCTAATACAAATGTTAAAAAGCTCATACTTATCACTAATTGGCTTTAAGAAGGATATGACAACAGATAACCAAAGAACTCTAAGGTTTAGCGTGCTTGACTTACAAGATGGGTGACTTACTGGGAAGTAAGCATAGTGCAACGCTAAAATCTATCAATTGGTATTAGAGTTGAGGTCACAGGTCCAAATCGATCCAAATAGGCTAGGTGTAGGTCGAGCCATGTCTAGTCCCGGGGCAGGGTGGGGGTCGACCGAGTTGGCCCCAAGTTCAGCCTAATTTATTGATAAATAAGTACAATTATTGTGACTAAAGTGTTGTCACTAGATCAATTTTTTGTAATAACATATTAACATATTTGGTCTCAAATTATACATTTATTGTGATAACTATCGTTATCACTCAAATATAACTTTTAGTGTAAGTAAATATTGTCACAAAAGTAGTGAGTAATTGTGACAACTTTTTAAAAGTCATCACTACTACAATAGTGACGGAGGATATAGTGACGACAGGTGACAACTTCAAAAATTGGTCACTAATTTCAATAGTGACCAAAATTGATAGTTTCGGTGGCAACTTCTGTTGTCACTAAATGTAAAATTTCTTGTAGTGCAATAGAGTGATCTATATTTTGCAAGAGCATAACTGGAGATCCAACTTTTAAATACAACACATGATTTGGTACACCTAAACTGTAACACCCCGTGTTTTACCCTTTAAATCCGGATTAATTATTTAATTAGCCCCGTCAAGAATGGTTAAAGAGTATTTAATTTGGTCAGGATCCCTTAATTAATTAATGTGGTCCATGAAGGATCATGGACCTTTACCTATATTAAAACCTTTAAAGCCTGTTAAAAATAAGGGAAGTGAGCCTTTACTATTCAGATCCTGATTAGGATTCCTGAAACTATATAAAGAGGATTAGAAAGCATTTAGAACCCTTTCCACTCATATCTCTACTACTCGAAATTCCCCAAGAAACATAGCCAAAGAGTTCCCCATCACCAAGCCTAGGAGAGATCAATTGAAGGAAAATCTTGAAGAAGGATCTTAGGAGTTGTGAGAGATTTAATTAAAGCTACGAGGTAACCCATGTCTTACAAGACCTATTTTCGTTGCTATTTTTTATTGATTGGCTCCTTTGAATGATTGTATGTGTGATTTTGTGATTATGCCTTGATAGAGCCTGTCTTAGGGTTTATATTGTGATACCTTGATGATCTTGATGTTGTTGATATTCATAAGTGTTTATATGCATGTTCTTGTGTTTAAACATGTTTAGAGCTTGTCTTTAGGGTTTTACATGATGGTTTTTTGATGTTCTTGAGGTTCTTGATGCTCTTGAACAATTATGTGTTTATCCTTGAGTCTTGGCATGTTTAGAGTTTGCGTTTAGGGATCAATTGTGTTGTTTCTTGGCTTATTCTATGTGTTCAAGTCCCTATTGTTTTTGATATGTGTTTGGGCGTCTTTGGACTTGATTTTGGATAAAATTGAGGAATTTCCGGGATGGGGAAAATGCCAAGAAACATGGGAAAAATGCCAAGAACATGAATTTGAATTTTTTTGAAA